>NW_005054556.1:461659-463646 GCF_000277835.1 Geospiza fortis | reverse complement strand
TTCACCACTATGATTTTAACAATCAGTTCTGAGGTTATATATCTGCCCTGTCTGCACAATAATGTGAACTCTGTCAGAGCAGCTGAGGGACCAAGAGTTCAGAATTTTGGCACCTTGGTGACTTTTCCTGTTCACCTGAACTGAGTTTAAAACTGTGACTGGTCTTGGCTTTGCATCTTTGTTTGAAAAGGTCTTGGTGGCCTGGAGAAGTGGATGTGAAATGCTGATTTAAAGAGCATCTCCAGCTGGTAACATCTGCATGCCCGTGTAGGCACACAGCCAGAAAAGCAGGGGATAATAATCAATGAACACTTTTAAACTCTGATTTTGCATCTTTGTTAGGCTTGAAGCCTTTTGCCTTCCCCATTATTTTTTTAATGAGGGTGATTTTTCCTGCTGATGTATTAACTGCAATGGACACAGAAGATCCCATGGGAGCTATCTCACACCAGGCACAGCCTCCAGCCTGGATTTATCCTGGAATGAAATTATTTCTAACCCACGGCAACCTCCCTATCCCCACACTGCAGTTACTGACAGGGGATCTTGGGCCAGTGCATTTTCACCTGCTCTCCCTCCTGGGCAGTCAGTCCCACAGACACACACAGGAAGACTCTAAACCTCTAATAGCCAAAATTGGTTCCAAACACACCAGTGCAGATGGTGCAGCTGGGTGTGATCCTCTGGGAATGCCAGAGGCAGCACAGACGTGTCCAGGGCACCTGGATCCTGTCAGGCCCACTGCAGTGCCTGGGAAAGGCAAGGGTTGGATGGCAGGGCCACCAGGCAGGATGGAGAGCTGCTGGAGTGCCCTCAAATGAGCTTCCACCTCCAGGCTTGTGCACAATGAAAATAATTCCCTACTCTTACACCCTGCACGCAAATCTTCACTTCCTCTCCTGCCTGTTCCATACCCAGTTTTCCACAAAAAGTCAAGGTGAGAAGTTCTTGAAGAGAACCCCACCACTGAGAAGCAGCAAGCTGCTACCACTTAGACATAAAACCTTAAAACTTGTAACTCCAGTCAATATTTTGCATGACTAAACTTCTAGGATGCACTTTACTATGGAGTTTTACATTTCTAACCCAAACGTTCAGTTTTCCTCTTCCAACAATAACTCTGTTGGCAGCATTTCAATCGTTCCAGAAGTGGTGTTATAATTCTTCTCACCAACGTGTGCAAAGCCTCTCAAATTATGGAGCTTTACAAAGAACCTAAAATTCTTACATCAGGGTTACAGGGGATTATCCAAACCCCCGAGGTTATGCAAATTGGCTGTAGTTATACAGAGCAGAGCTCTGGAAAACATACTCATGTCCTTACTCCACACCTCATTCCTGTTTGATGGGAGACAGATCCATTGCCATAATCAGTGCTCCTATTTATGACTGACATCAGCTTTCAATATATGCTGCTTACTCATCTTCATTTTCCATAAACATTCTGCATTGGAATGTCATTGCCAATGACTTATTAGCAGCAAAATAACAGCAACACAAAGAGCAGCTGTGTTGGATAGTTATTGATTATTGAAAAATGTGTTATTAAAAATGTCAAGTGTTCATGTCATTCTAGAAAGCCTCAAATAAATTTATCAGAGCTCCCTTCTAACTATTCTTTTGGGTCTAATGTATGTATTCTTGTATTCACCAACATAGGGGTGTGTTGGGAAGTGTTGCTTTTCCCTATTCTGTGTTCCATGTTAAATCAGGGTCATACAGATTGATGACTACAAATGCCATGAGGTGTCATTAACTCACTTTTAAATAACCCCTGAATGTTTGAATTAATGAGATGCAAACTCCACAGAAGTGCAGAGAAACCCACTCTGCCAAATCTCATATTAGTTAAGAGCTGGAAATTGTCATCTAGAGCACAGACCCCTGCATTAACTGTGAGTTTCCTGTAATTCTTCTCTTTCATTGCCTCTACTATTTTGGGACCCTGGCTAGTCCTGCCAGCCACAACCTGCTCTTTCCCACTCTT
>NW_005054556.1:443184-461620 GCF_000277835.1 Geospiza fortis | reverse complement strand
TGAGAGGAGGCCTTGGCTGCCAGCACAGACTGCCACATCAGCAACAGGAAAGCCCCTAGGGATTCATCTGGACTCCCAGGAGGGGACCTGGCTTCAGGTAAAAAAACCTGGATGGAAAATTGAATTCAGAGTAAAAAACAAAAAACCCAAACTCACTCATACATCCAACTATTTGGTAGCCCATATTCACATCCTGGACAAAAGCTTGGGGTTTTTTCTACTCCTTTTTGTCTCTCTGGTTTCTGCTCCTGTTGGTTACTTTTCTTTCCTATTCTGTGAAGAATTCCAAGATGCCAGCAACAAGAAGCTGCTGTGAGGCTCCCTGGATCACTTCTGCTGGGAAACAGCCAGTGAAACAAGGAGTGCCACGGATTTCAGCCTCACTGACTGAGCTCCAGGGCGGAGTACAACATTTACAGTGGGGCTTGTCCTTAGTGTCACTGCTGGAATAGAGATGTAATAAAATAATTTAACCAACTCTGTACTTGCACAGCTTAGGCGGGATAACACAGCAGAGATTTCAGACAGTAAGTAATTATTGGAGAGAAATTTAGGATATGAACTTGTTTTAAAGGGGCATGGACCTTTCAGTGCTCCAGCTACCCAGGGGGCTGAGACAGATGGAAATCAGAGCCTTGTGCTGACAACACAACAAAACCAGAAAAGCACAAAAGGAAAGCACAACTATAACTGTGCCCATGTGTCCCACAGAAAGGAAACATGGAATAGAATCAGAAATGCAGAGGATTCCATGCACCCCAGACACATCTCTACAAACCCTGTGTCCAGGACAGACACCACAGACTTGGGTCCTTTTTCTTATGGGTTTGTCCAAGCACCTGTATTAAAGGAGGGCTCACACTTGCTGTGACCTGGTTACTGAACAGAACACTGTAAGCTAAAATGGGACTTTTCCCCCTACAACCTACAATTAGGGAATCTACAAAATTAATTTCCTTCACATCTAACGAGGCTCTGTGATGTGGTTTGGCGTGCAATACTCTGTGTGTTAGTCACAGCCTGGCTGAAGGGGAATGCACCATCAGATTTACTGTAACAGCAAATTTCCTTAAGGTACATCAGCACAGATGAATTGGCAGACCCCTAATCCAGGGTTTAAAACCATCTGTGATACAACATTGCCCTCTATGGGAGCCCAAGGTGTAACAGATTTATAACAGAAACACGGCACTGCTGCTCTCTGGTCCTGTTAATTTTTTTAGCATAGTATCTACTTTCCTAAAACACTTCTCTTGAACATAAAAGCTTTATACCACCAGGAGAAATCAACCTACTATCCTCTCATCATGTAATTTATTTCTTTCAAGTCTATGCCCTTCAAATTGTAACAGATAACTCCATTACTGGTATTTAGCATTTATGTGATAATTTCAGGTCACAGAAGCCCTGCTCCAAGTGTGTCAGCATTTCTGTCACACTTAATAAATAAACAAAACTTAAACCCAAGTGCACACAAGGCAGTAGCTTCATCACTGGTATGAACAGGCAAACAACACTTGAAATATTATTTCTAAAGTGCTTTCACACTCTTCAGAGAGGCAAGATGCAACTCCAGAATACATTACAGATACTTTCAAATGTAACCTGCCTGAACATTAGTGCCATGAGTAAAGTAGGAATGAGCATGATTAACTAGTACAATGGTTAAGTATCAAGCCCTTATTCACTTGGAGTGCTCTCTGGATTATCCCATCCATATTTTCCTTGGCTCATTTTAATTAAGTCACCTTTGTTTTCTTTCCATGATAAAAATATATTTTAAAAAGAAACCTCAGTCAAGAGATGGCTGGAGAGCAATGACCACTGGGCCTTGTTCACACTGAACTGTATTATAGATCCAAAACAAAAACCCAACCATTCCTTCTGCCACCATCCTGATATTTTAGGGTTAGTGCTGGAAGTCTGTAAGCAATTCCTACCTCCAGCAAAGGGAAGCAATAGCACTGAGACATTAAAAGCATTTCTTTAGCTTATTGGCTCCGTTCTAGCAGATGCTGCAGAGAGATTTCACATCTTTAGAGAAGGCCAGTTCAAAGTAAATATAACATCATGATCTTGATTTCCCTTGTCAGACTAGAGCATTTTCAAGTCTTTAGCCTCCCTTTTGCTGAACCCAGGTCTGTGTGGGTTTTTTAAATTTTATTTTGAAGCACAGCCTAGTCACATCAGTCTAAAAAGAGACCTTAGGGCACACTTCCATTTCCCATTTCAGGATTTCCCACCCTACTGAAGCATGAGCACGAGGCCTCCTCCTATAGCACCAGATAAAGCAGAAAACAAATTATAATAGGATGACCTAAAAAATTAAAAATTGCTAGGAGGTGAAACAAAACCCTGCACAACAGGATCATTTATTACAGCAATTCAGGAATACCAGTTTGGGAGTGTGTCAGTAACGGATTTTTCACTTCGAGGGCTTTTTAAGTTTTAAATTAGGGGATATAAAAAGCTTTGCTTGTGTGAGCTAACCTAGAAAAGAGTCATCCTTAGAATGCAATGGAAGCTTGATATCTAGATGGCAAGGACAGAAGAGCAAAAAGAGAAAGATAAATGTTCTTTGTAGTTTCTCCTTTGAAACTACCATTCCTGGTCTCACCTTTAATTCAGAGGTGGATGAGAGTATTAAAAGAGTCTCTGTAGACAAGTTAAAGGGGACTCCCACTGGAGCTCTGGTCTAATTAAGCTACTTTATGAATCATTCCAGTTTGACTAACTCAATTTCTTTTAAAAAGTAATCACTTAATACATCAAACCGAGAGTTCAAGCCCCTTTGTTTTTAATAATCAAAGAAGAAATGCTTGGGTTTGAGATTTGTAAGCCGTCACTTCATGTTATGGATCACACTCCCTATGATAATTGCCGTGCCAGCAGCTGGCCTGCATTGCTGTCTGTCAGCAGCCCCCCTTCCCCTGCCCTCCTCAGCAGCCCTGCCCCAGCTCAGACATGGCAGCAGAGTGCTGCTGTCACACAGAGATCATTGTCCCAACCTATGGAGATCATCAGTCAGCTTTTGGTGCTGGCTTGGCTGGAGATCAGCAGGAGCTGGAATGGCCCTGCTGAAGTTCCTGCAGGGAACAGCAGAGCCCTGCCCACCCTGTCAGGAGCCCCTTGCAGAGCTGTGAGCTGAGCTGTACGAAATGTGTCACCAGCCAAACCAGCCCCTGGCCAGCCTGAGCTGGGGCTGGGAGCAGCTGCACCACGGGGTGACCCCACTTCTGTCTGCAGCACTGGGGACCAGAGAAACCCTGTGGTGGCCCCTGGTGAAGCACGACCTCTGTGACTCACACAGCAAATAATTCCCTGAGCTTTCACAGGAAGGGGACACGGGGGCACAGCCAAAGTTCCTAGATCTGGTTTTGTGACAGTTTGCCATGCAGGGGGACAGCAGCCAGCTTTTCTGGGTGAGGCAGTCGGGTGAATGGGACCTGCACCTGCTTTTAGTCTTGTTCTTGCAAGGATTTACAAAACTAGACTGACTTGCTTACCAACAGGGAGGTCACAAAAAGAGCCATCATGGAAACAGAGCAAAGGGGACACAGCTCTTAGACAGTGTCACATGCTGCAGGGACAAACAACAAACCCAAGGGGGCTGAGCAGAGCTTAAACCTGCTCTCTGCTTTAGTCTCTCCTGCTACACTCTAGTGTGGCCTGGGAAAAAAGCTCTTCTCTCTCCAAGCTCCAGTCCTGTCCCTTTCACTTCCCAGGAGCTGTCAGCTGCTTCAGGCCAAAGCAGAACCTGGGAAGGATTCTGTTAGGAAATTGTGGGGCAGAGCCCAGAAGGCTCCATGGATACACACAGACATCCACCTCTCTCACACATCAGGAGCCCTTGGCTCAGTGTCACAAGTGGTGACAAAGGTCAGGCTGTGGATTAAGCACAAACCGAATTTTTGCTTTGATGGTATCTCAATAGGAGCACTTAAAACTGCAGTTTATATTTTCATAGCTGAGTAAGCACCTAAGACATAAAACAGTAATGTAATTAGAGATATGTGGAGCAGCTCTAATGCTGGTTGTAAATGAATGTATGTTGCTTTAACAGATATTTCCACATCAGTTTCTACCAGCACCCTCTCTGAAACTAATACATCCAAAGCCATACAGGAACAAAGCCACACTAGGATATCAAAGTTATCTTACAGAGGAATAAAAGCATAAGATAAAGGTCATTACAGAACTGGTATGCACTGATTTGCCTTGATCATCTGTACAAGTGTGTCCAAACATAAAGAGGGGATAATAGAAGCTGGAAAAGAGATTGTGTAGCTGGAGAAAGTCACCAGTCAGGGAATCCACCTATTTTTTACATTCTTTAATTTTACTTGAGGACTGAGCAGCATTTTTGCTGTCAATGTTGTTGCAAATCAGCACTTCATGGTTAAGTGCACCACCAGCAGTATGTTCTGCCCTGACATCTGGGGAACAAGAACAGCCCAGGACAAGGCAGGCACCGCCAGTAGAAGACATGAATGCCTTAACCGAGTTCTAATGCACAAAACTCAGCTCCAAGTGTATCCATATTTCATCCCTACGTTTCTGATTCTGTAAAACCTCTGACACGTTTTGAGCCAGAGCCAAAATATTCAGATGAAAAACCCTAACAATTTATTGAGACCTCAAGACAACAAAATAGACTTTTCTTAATGAAATACATGAATTCTCAAAGAAACCCAAACCACATTCCAGTATGCCTTTGCATTTCTTGCACTTTTGGTGTTAATTAAGTTCTGCATATCTCAAACTGCTGCTGGAGAACTAAGACTAATCTATAACTCTTATAAGTTGTCATAGTTCCTCTCAAATCAAGGGAGGTTTTGACAATTTAGACCATCTGAGGAACTGCTCTGTGTGTCTAACAAGAAACACTGCTGTTGAATTACAGGCAGGTTCAGAAGGAATCTCCACAGCTCCAGAAAAAGCTGGTTCTGCCAGGAAAAGTCATTTTTTTGTTCTCTTAAACTTATTATGAACTTCAGTGTCAAAAGCCATCTTTCTTTCACTAAAGACCATAGATGTGTCTTGAGCTGAAAGAAAAGGTTCTGTGTCCTGCAGGCAGCTTTGAAGAGTGGCCTTGGTGCTGTGAGGGGGTTTTTGAGAGCAGAAGAAGGGAGTACCTATTCCAGTGTCCTCAGAGCACTGGAATAACAGGTGGGGAGACTGGGGGCAGGCAGACCACAGAAACTCAACAGAGGAGCAACAGAATGTCAATCCAGACATTCCTGTGACAGTTTTCAGACAGTCTGGAGAGTGAACCAGGGAGATACAACATGTTCACACACTGACTTCTGAGAGGATTTGCCCGCTCTGCAGCACATTTAGGAACATCATTTAGCCTTGGCAGTGCTGGGTTAATAGCTGGATTCCATAACCTTAAAGGTGTATTCCAACCTAAATGGTTCTAGGATTCTGTGTTTCCAACCACAGAACTGCAGGAATTGTGTTTTCCACATCTGCTGGTGTGAAGTTGAATACTTTAAAATGTGTACAGACATTGCAGTGAGAGGTGTGTAAACTGCAAGAAGATTTGGACAGAAGACAGCAACACTCACTTTCACCTGAACTACAAAGCACAACGACAAACAACCCCATCAAAACCCAAAAAACCCAACCACTGTCAAATCCACAGTACAGAACCAGAAAGTCACGTTTTCCACCAAGTTTTGGGCAAAGCACTGGTAGGTTCCAGCTCTAGGTTTTGTGCTACCAAAATAAGTAGAATAAGCTGTTGTGATTGCCTGCCTGTACAGGGAGGAAATAAGCAACAGGAGGATTAACAGCTACAGAATAATGTACAGCACCCAATGCAAAATCTGTGCTGCAGGGTAAGAGCCAGAAAAACTTATATCCTGGGGCAAGGATCTCAGCATAAGTGTGCTGCCTCATTAATAGAGTGTTTCATTACTAGGATTTGTCCTGTGTTCTTGTTCCTCTCTATCCATGCTTTATTTCTGTTTCTTGCTGTCCTGTTTTCTTTCCTGTCTATTTTCCCCTCAAGCAGAGCTTGAGAATTATGTCATGATCAGAAGGACATTGCAGGTACCTCGAGTGCATTTGTGACTGAGCTGGAAGAGTTCAATCCTCTCTACTACCCAAAGGAGAGGGAAGTGAAAATTCAAACTGCACTCTTGTCTCCCAAGGGTTGGTGTGCTTTCTGCTAGAACAGAGTTGGAGCAATTCTGCCAACAGATTCCCACATGTTTCTCATGAGGGCAGACCCTGGCACAGTCATTCTCCTGATCCCACACTTGAAGTGAATCACCAGCAGAGCAAACAGCTCCGGAGGCAGCCCTGTGAATCGACGGCCCTGCTCCTTCATGTTGAATTCACCCAGCACAGCAGGGCTTAGGCCAAGGATTTCAGTTCAAAGAGCGACTTTAGCATCTGAATCAAAACACTCTCAACAGTTTGTGCAAGCACTTGGCCGCTGGCCCACCCAGGAACATCCACAGTGCAGTAGTGGCTTCCAGGGGGCAGAGCGCTGCTCCCACCACATCTGGAGCAGCACATCTGTCCCTCAGCCAAACCCTCCTGCTCACAGGCACCTCTGCAGTGCTCCAAGTGCAGCCAGGAGCCAAGGACAGCAGTACCAAGAACAACAAACTGGACTTTTCACACCATCAGATAAGCAATGGAAGTTCTGGCACTTTTCAGACAAACTGCACCAGAAGATTTCCTTGAGTTGGGAAGAATCTCTGTAACTCAGTTTGGCTGTTTTAGTTTGCAGCCTGACCAAAGCTCTGACATTCACACAGGATGCAAGGAGGCACCTGCTCACCACCCAGCTGCAATGGGATCTCCATGCCCAGCATTCCCAACAGTCTTTGGAAAACAAATCCCAAATCCAGAGCCAGGCCATTTTTTAAAGATCTCTCAGGTAGTGCTTTGTCATTAGGAATTGCAGGAAATTACTCAGTGGTTTGAATCTCAATTTTCCCTCAGTTTCTAATTTAGCCAGAAGGAATCAATTAGTCCCCAGTCCAGAATCTCTACCATTTCTGAAACTTGGATATTCACAGAGAGCAAACAGCTCTTCATGTAGAAGGTCCCAGCTGAAGGATGTAAATGCTGAACTGCATGGAACACCATTTATTCTTGCTGCTTTGGAAACACAAAAGGTTGAGCTGACCCTCCTATGATTCAAATCTGAGTTTACAGCGTCATTCATCATCTCAGAATGGATCTGTTCCAGTCTCCTTGAACACAACTATTTTCTCCTCACATTTGCTGCACAGAACTGGCTGAATTTCAATTCCAAGGTGTATTGTACAAAGAACAGTTTTGGAGTGAAAGATGTCAAGCTGGCAAAATTGAAAATTAGATTGGAATAAAATCTAATTCTTTTAATATAGAAAGTGTTTAGTTTTGCCTCTGTAATATAATTTGAAGTCACGTAGCAATCATGTTTCTTGGCTGTGGAGGTTGGTTTTGTCTCCAGCTGGATGAAATGAAGGATTTTAATAAGAAATTATGCAACAAATAGGTGGAACTTGTGTCACATACAGCAAGAAAATACTTTTCACCTCCGAGCACCGAATATTTGCTGGTGCCAGGGAATATTTGCTGGGTGACTCCTCCTTGATTTTGGTCGTTCACTAAAACCCACCTTTTATTGTACCAGGTGATCTTATCAGTGATTTAACAAGTGTAGGAATCAAAAACCTTCCAGTGCTGGGATTTTGTTAAGACTCTTTTTTTAGCACCTGGAGACAGTGAGAAGTGATGGGGGGCACTGGGGGCACAAGCATCCTCCTGCCAGAAAAATGATTCTGATGATTCTGCCAACTTTGCCTTGCTCCAAGGCTTTTTGCTGCAGGCTCCAGGTGTAAAACCGAGAGCTGGAGGAGGCACTTCCCTCCCGCATTTGGGGCGGGCAGGAGGGGAGGTGGTCCAGCCGCACGATGACAGATGATGCAAATGCTCGCGGAGCGCGGAATCCATCGGGCCGGCGGGAGAGGAATGCAGCTCATCTCCGAACCAGCCTCCGCCGCGGCGTCCTCGCCGAGCATCCCCTCCTCGGCCGGAATGACATCAGAGCAGCTCCGAGTCCCTGCAAGTCCGCGGGCGAGCGCGGCGCCGGCGGCAGGACCGCGAGCAGTGGCTCCTGGGCTGATCCCAGAGTTCTCGCAGCCTTTCTGCCGGAGCCTGGCGGCTCCCCGGCGTCATACCCGTGCCCAAGAAGAAAACTGCATTCGGAACGCTGTGCTGAGCAGAGGTTTGGATGGTTCCAGCTGGCTGCTCGCTCTGAAAGGACAGGCTGGGTACAAATGAGATGTGACTGTGCCGGTGGAGTTCAATGACTGGGGCAGGAGCAAGAGAAGCCTTCCTGGGATGCTGCTGAGAGCTACTGGCAACTGAGAACTCTGCCTGGTTCACCTGGAGCCCCGTGAAGAGCTTTGAACAGCAGGAGTCTCTTTGCTGCGCACCAGGAAAGAAATTCTTCTCTAGGTAAGCTGTTCAGCTTCTCAACCTCTGCTTGTGGGCATACATTCATACCAGCACACAGACAGCGCCTACACTCAGAGCAGGTACAAATATCCAGCGTGTCCAATGATCTGCCTGGAACCTCTGCACAGTAAGTGCTTCCAAAAGCTGCCTGGAGCCTGGCATCCCCAGGATTATTTGGAAGTTTGAGATAGTCTTTACCATGCAAGTGCCCCTGATGCCAAGAGATGTTCCCAAGGGAAACAGCTGTCTGTCTACATGTATGAAAGGCCAGAGAAGGGAGAGCACGGGAAGTTAGGTAAGGGGGAAAAGAGGATACAGTTGCTTCTTTAGTCTTCTTTACATCCTTTGCCTTTTTTGCTACCATCCAGCAAAGTTCAGTGGAACTACTGCACTAAAATGACCTGGTAGAAGCTTTCCATGGAGATACATTAAATATGCACCAAAGCAAGAGTAGTGGAAGCCAAAACCTACAGATTTGCTCTCTTCCAGCACTTTGATAGCAAACTACATCTGTCAGAAACATTTTTTTTTTTAAACAGCATGATCGTTTATAGAGTGGAAGCAAGGATTGTTAGAGGCAGTAAGAGCTAACACATAGTGAAGAAATCACTGTGGGCTCTTCAGATGCTCCAGAGCCCTGTTCAGCAGCAGCCCAGGGGTTTTATCCCACAGCTGGCACAGGGACTCCAAGTCACTGCTGCTGGGAATGAACACTCACAGGAAAATGCTCAGAGGTGAAGAAGTCTCTTCCCACAAGCCCCGCACTATCCTAAGCACACATACCAACAAAACCCCACCCTCAGGAAGTTCTCTTTTCCCCAGGGAATTTACCAGGTCATTTTTTACTAACTCCTGTTAGTAAAACATACAGTTTCCACATTCTCATTCATATTGCCTGAAGTCTCCCTCCTTCCCTCTGTGGGAATCAATGCTGCAGAATCTGGCCTACCCGCTGTAGCAGGTTACTCCACCTCTCCTAGCTGTGAATGCTCTCAGAGAACAAGATAAAAAGAGAAATAACTCATTTTCACCCCATTTCTTCAGTAGCTTGAATCGTGATCCTCCTACCATAAATGTTCAGCCTGTGCAAGGACAGCAGGATCTCCTTTTCACAAAGTTTCAATAGCTGGCCACGTTTCCAGGTGCTCCCTGTCTTGCCCTATCCTGTCTGTGCACTCTCCCCACGCACCTTTTCCCCTCCCTAAAGCTGCACTGCCTGCCTGGCTTCTGGAAATGCTGCTCTAAAGGAGGGGCTGGGGTGGGCTGTGAACTGCCAAGTCCGTTTAACTAAGGAAATTCTTTGCTTCGAGCTCCCTCCTGAATCTTATCAATCAGATCCTCTGATATCTGCTCAGTTGGGTTGGATGTTCCTCATGCCATTGCTCTGTGCACAAATCTACAACTCTCTGTCAGGTTTTGTGCCATTTCCCCAGAACATGGCCCTTTTTTTGGATTCATAATAGATGCCTAATGTCTGAAAGCCTCAGAATTGAAAGCAGAGTACCTTCATGTCTTGTTGACACCACTCTCTTCTGCAAGGCTGGGGAAATGCTCCTCTAACTTGCCTTTTATCAGAGTAAATCAAATTCAAAGGGTTACATTTCAGCAGAGAGCAGGATGCTTTAGTGACTGACCACTTGCACACGCACACACACACCACATACAAATCCTTTTCAGCCTGAACACCCTATTAACTCACACTATCAAGTTCTGCAAGTCCTATTAAAACTTTATGGGTGTTCAGAGGCTGTGATATCTGCTGTATCACTCTCTGTAATGGTCATGATCAGCCTTAGCACTGTGCAGGAATCATGAGCTGCTCTAGAGTTCAACTGCCATAGTCACTATGAGCAGGATAAAAATATGCTAATAGTAAAGATTTTTATTTTTTAAGGTTGCAGTACAGGAATTATCCCAGCAGTATAATGAGATACTTCAAGGAAAATGTGACCGTATATTGCAAACCCATGGCAATACTGAGCACAGAAAATGCTAATGAGTTCCTATTAGTTCTGACTCTAAGTTTTCAGTTAGATAAACAAAAAATTGCATTTAACTCTATGTCCCCAGAAAAAGATTCATCATTTCTCTACAAGCAGTAAAGCAAGCCATATAATGAACTTCTACAAAAAAAAAAAAAGTATTATTTCTGTTCCAAATCATCCTGATTTGCCCACAAACAATTTTGCTTTGACTGCCTCTATGACCATAGGGCTGGCTGAGCTTCAGCTGCATGAATACTCTGCTGTTTGCTTCCATCAAGTGTTTGCCTTGCTAAGCTTCCATAACCCCAGAATCTAAGAATGGTTTGGGTTGGGAGGGACCTTAAAGAGTATCCAATCCCAACCCTCTTTCTGCAGCTCCATAGGTGCATTCAAGAAACTGCTTTCCATACCCACACCATTGGCTTTTCTGAACAAAGCAACCCCTGGGCTGAGAGCAGCAAGGCATTGCAAGCTGGGGCCTGGATGGCTGAAGGAAAGGTTACCTTGGAATTGTGCAGGAAGCTGCACTTGGCCCAGCCTGGGGAGTCATTTCAGGAACAGGGCATTGAGCTTAGGGTGAGCCAAGGGCTCTCCACACTTTCCAAGGGGAGGGGAGCCTGGGTTGAAATTGTGCGTGTTAAGGAGCACAGTGTAAGGGGGCAGCCCATCAGATCCCTTGTTCTCAGGCCTGGGATGCAGTTGAGGACCATTAGAGGAGGTAGAAGGGCTGGACTCTTAGGGAGAAGGGTCTCTGCTGGAAATTGGGTGGAACATCAAAGAGTCCTGTCTCCCCTGTTGAGATAGGCTGAAGAAGGCAAAGCTCACAGCAACAAGTCTCTCTCTCCTCTTGAGATGCTAAAGCAATGCCCCCCACCAAGGTAAGCCACCCAGAAGAGTGCTAGATAGAAATTCAGAATCAATTCTCCATCTGTGTCAACATTCAAATTAGAAAAATTGAGCCATTAAAAGCATCAGGTACTGGAAGAAAATGAAAATCATGCACGTCAATCCTAAACATTTATTACAACTACTGTCTCTAATAATTACAGTGGAATTGGAATTCCTACTGAAACTAACAGTTGCTATAGAAAAATAATAATATTTTACCTAAACAGCAATGCCACCAGAATTACATGGCAACAGCACACCAGTGTAGAAACCATGTCAGTATTTGATGAGGAAAACACATTGGCACCACAAGTCATGGATGGCCATTTGAACTCAATTCAAAAGGAACAGAGAAATATTAAAACCTATTCCCTTCCCTCTGGCTACAGAAGGGGTCACAGCTGCTCTCCCCAAGTGGAGGCAAAGGGAGCAAATTCATCCTCCCTCCTCTGCTGCAAGGATGGGTTTTACAGAGCCAGAGCAAACACAGAAGGAGAAGCCAGAGCAGGGTGGGCTTCCTTCATGAGGAAGGAAGCACAAAGGAAGGGATTCCCTCTTCCTCCTTGGATGCTGGTGGCATAAGAACTCTCCTTCCTAAACCTGGCCAAGGGAGACCAGGCTGATGCCCCACAGCTCCAGACTCTTACTAATGGCTGGGTTTTCATCTCCCACATGTAAATATCAGCACCAGGCACAAACAGCAGAGAGAATCATGTGGACAGGCTCTCCCCTGAGCAGAGCTCTGCACGAAACCTCCCCTCCTGAAGGACTATCCACAGCTACTTATTCCAGCCCACACTCTGCCAGGCTCCACTGAAAGGATTGCATTTAGCTTTTAGTGTATAAATAAGTGTTCTGATAAATAATTAATAGTAGCTGCTGGCCGTAAAAGAGGCGGCTGTTTGGAAAGTTAAGCAGTCTGTCATGAAATATGCACCCACCTCCTCTGTGCTCTACTTCCAGGGGCTGTTCCAGCCAACATCTTGTCCTTTTCCATGGGACCATATTGTGCAAGGAGGAGGCCAGAGCTCAAGTTCCAGACCCTCAGGGTATTCTTGAATTTAATCTCTCTCACTGGGGTATAGATCACCCCCTAAAGCACCAGAAGGGAGGGCAGGTGGTCAGTGATTCACAGAGAAATGTTTGGAAATGAGAGGAAAGTGCACTCTTCTAGGCTTCTAGGTAAGATACAGAAATTAGACTTATTGATCACGTTTGATTTTAAAGCCCTCAAAGCTTCTCAGGGTTTTTTAATTTAAACCAAAAAAAGCAGGGCCCAATGCCTTGATATTTTACCAGACTACCTGCATTCTACCCCACTAAATAGCTGGTATAACTATAGGGCATTTTTAATTATTACTACTCTGTAGACCCTATTCAGGGTGCAATTTTAAATGGCTCCACTACTCTGCCCCCTTAGAGTCCTGCTGTTTAGAGTGGAACTGTGCATCAGCATCCTGGTGAATTAATCACCTGCAGAAGGGCATGGTACCATTGCTTGTACCTCAAAAATCACAGTTAAAGACTAAGAGAATTCTGTGATATCCAACGTGCACATAGCAAGCAAAGTGAGCCCTGCATGACTCCAAACACGTGACAGGCTCCCATCAGACTAACTCCCCATCAGCCTTGGTGCAAGCTCCATGTGCCTGCATCAATCACAGGCAATCATTCTGCACACTCAGGTTTTTAACTGAAGGACCTCCCGAAAGGCTTTCTCCTCCATGGAAAAAAATATTTGTGTTCAGGCAGAAAATAAAGTCTCTATGTATATAGAGTTACCTAAAACTGAGCTTTAAGGATTACAAGATATTGTGTCAAATGATGAGACATAATTTTGTCAGCCCCTTCCATAACCCAGAAAGCCAGGCTGGATTTCCTTGTCCATGATACACCCTGGAGATTGTTATTGAAAACCAAGTGGAGTTATACATCCAGCCCTCAGGACAGGAGGACAGGGATGTAAAGACAATTCCAGCCTGATTCAGGGGCACTATGTTCAGAAAGACTGACAACCATCTGGATTTTTTTTTATTCCACACTCTGCCCCTTCAACAATCAGTTAATGCCTCAGTAGTTCAATCAACACAGATTTTCCACGAAAGCAAGAGGTTAATCAAAGCCTCTCTATTCCATCACAGAGCTCTAATGGAATTAGTTCTAGTTCCAGTCTCTGAGCTCAGCGTGACTCAACAAAAAAAATCCCTTGAATTCCCAAGCAGGACCCTTATCCTACTAGTGGCATTTCCAAATTGAACTTTATCTAGACAAAACACAGAATAGATCTTTCAAAAGGAAACATTTGTTTGTATTTTGAGCCAAGAGCAAAACAGTATCTATAGGTCACAGATGACACACCAGCAATCTCTACAGAGATCTTTCATTTGGCTGACAAAGTGGCTCCTCTCAGAGAAACCCCATAAAGCAGTGGCAGGAATAAACACAAAGGAATTGAACCAGGGTACAACAAAAAAGAAGAAATAGGAAGCAAGCACAGCAAACACATTTGCCTGCACATGAAAGCGTGAATTTTGCACTGGCTTTCCCAAAAGCACACTTTGCAATATCCCTGCTATACACATCCGAACCAAACACAAATAATCTTAGAGCATTTTACAGCTAATGCCCATGTTAAAGGTAGAACAGACCAGTATTCCTCAACAAAGACAGGGAAAATGAAATATTGAAAAAAATCATTGGCCTCCAGAGGGCAAAACATGATAGTGGCAGAGACAGAAATCAAAGGTTCTACCTCTGCCTTATCTTTTCACCATAAAGCATTTTTCCTCTTGGTAGGCAAACAGTACCCCTCCAGTCATTTCATGGCAAGAATTTCAATTTGTGTTAATCATCTTGCATAAAACTTCCTCTGACTGTCTTGTCTGCAACACTTAAGTACATTCAAGAGAAAGTCTCTTGGATATTGTAGTATTTTTGTTACATGACCACATTTCTCTGTCTAGATTAGGTTTACTGACGGCAGTCATTGCGCAGCCCTAAGTGGTCCCCACAAAAAGCTGATCTTGCCTGTAAAGAACTGGTACTAAGACTCAACATTTTCTTGGAGGACTGCCTAGAACCTAGAGTAGAACTAAGACTAGGAAGAGAAAGGAGAGATATTATAAACTTAACTTGCTACTTCCCAACTGCCATGCAACAGAAGCAGTGCTAAATGCAAGTACTTATGAGCAAGGGGGAAGAGACCAAATTTTCCCCTTTAGAAGCTGTTCACAAGTCCAAGAAGCACACACACACACAAAAAAAAAAAAAAAAAAAAAAAAAAAAAAAAAAAAAAAAAAAAAAAAAAGAAGGCACACGTGGAGGGCCACCCTGGCTTCATTTACTCTCCTTGCTCCATTTTGCTTGGAAGCCAGTACTTGCCAAGCCCTGCCCGGTTGTCACCAGGACTGGGGGCTTGGATGATGCTCCAGTCCTCACATCTGCTCTGATCAGAGACTGGTGGGACCAAACTCTGTGTCTTCTCCCTCTTTTTCTACCAAATCCTCTAACAATAACCAAACCCTTCGGCCAGTGAGGACAAAGATAGGGATAGGGGACTCCAGCAGAAATTACTCAAAGAATAAATAAATGGAAGCTGTTATAATGAGAATCAATGTACACAGAGCTTGAAAACTGTGTCTGACTGGCTGGAACTGGGCTTGAGCAAACTCAGAATAAAGCCCTGTTTAAATTTCATGTGGCAAATGTGCTGTATGAGAGATTTAAGTATAAAGTCTTTGTTATCTGGGTTTAAATAGACTTCCTCTGCAGTAGCAATAGATCACTACTATGTGACAGCAGTAGTCCCTCTGAAATAAGTTAGTGGCCTCCTTTTAATTCCTAGCACAGATGTGACCACATCTGACTTACTCACAAATAGTCCCTGTGACAGGATACAGACACCACAAAACATGTTATTCAGTGAAATATTTTGGCATTGGTATAAGAGTGGACGCATTTTAATTATCTCACATGGTGGCAAACGTTTTTAGCTCCCAGAAAAGCAAGAGGACAACAGAAAGTGTGGGAAACAATTAACTATTAAAAGAAAAAAGCATAAAGACCAAATAGTTCAGCTTCTAACAGGCTGTTCCAGAGCCTGGGAATATATCTCTTTTTTTTTGTAAAAGTAAAGTTTTAGTAATCACCCATCAACCTGTAATCCTTGGTAAATTTTCAAAATCAATACAGAAAATCTGCAGTTACTTGGTTGCTAATAGAACTATAAAAAAGGGGTTTAGCAATTTTTTTAATGGCTTTGCTTGTCTGCCCAATCAAGCAACACGTACAGAGTTTGGCTACTGCATTGATTGGCTTTTAGGAGTCCTAGTTAGGCAGCCATTCTACTGCACAAATGTTGTGTCTCAGCTGAGTTCACAGCACAAATCATTCTCTTGGAACTGGATAGCTAATTGACAGCCTTAGGAAAGGGGAAAACAGTACCAGAATAGATGGACTGTAATAAAACATCTGATACAGCATCTCACAAAAGTTTTATTTCAAGAGTTAAATGAATTCAAATTGGCTTCCATTGGAGCATTAAACTATGAATTGAAAAGTGATGAAGAGCCATTAACCAAGTGAGAGCAGGAGATTTGCTGCATCAAGTCAGGGCAATGTTTTGTGGGCTGCCTCAGAGCACCGTGCAAAGCCTGCTTTTATTCACCTCCATTCCCCTGGGCTGGGGCACTGACAGTGTGGTGATTCCACCTGCCCTCTCCAGTAATCCCACCAGGAAAGCAAAGCAAGGACTCAGTCCTGCAGGGCACACACTTCTGTGATTGCAGCTCCAACTCCCTGCCCTGACATTTTGGTTCTGTCATCGTGGCTTTGGCACTAAGCTGCTGCCCTTCAGATCATCTCTCAACACCACCTTCTCAGCCTTTTGCTGTCCTACGCACATCAAGAAACAGCTGCTGAAGGGCATCATGCAAGGGGCCGCTGTTTCCAGCTCAGCCACGGGGTGTCTGAGTGACCTTGGGAAAGCCAGGCTTGTACCCTTTAATGCTGTTTAGCTTCTTGAATTTTTGGTGAGTTACTGGTGAGAAGTGGTGGATCTTAACACTATCACTCATGCTAGAGAGACACATTTATTAGAAACTGCATTGAGAAGGTATATTTAAAATAATAATTAAATTAAGTCTGTCCTGAGAGTTAAGATGTTTTGCCTGTGACATCCAAATATCATGTGTATTGCGATAATTTTTGTGCCACCACACAACATCTGGAGCTGCTCAGATGGTGAGTGTGGTCACTAACACTTATCTGTTGTGATGATCACTAGAGCCACTCTGTCAAGAAACAGAAAATACATATATAGGTTCTCTCTTCATGCATGGCTCTCCTCAGACCATACCTAAATTACTGATTTCTGGGGGCTCCCACACCTGACACTCCAGAGAAAGCACGGGTCAGAAATTCCTGAGGAAATATTGCAACTACCCATTATGTTCAGAAATACCAATGCATTAGAGACACATGAATGGTGCCATTTGGAGGAAGCCTCACTGAAACATCCCAGATGGGATATTTACGGAATTTCTGGGTGGTCCAAATGACCGTGGGACTGCCGGAAGTTAACGGGTCACAAGAAGGAAGCGGTGAGGCTGAACATCAGGCAGCACTCACCACAAGGGTGGTCTGGCTAAGTCTTAAAACACATTTCTGCAAGGAGCTAAGCCACATGAAATGTCACATTTGGGCTGGGGAACCAAAGGATGTGCACAGGTGTGAGAAGATCCCTATGGGCAAAACTCATCTGCAAATCACCCTCCAACCCCTGCTCCACCAGGGAGCCTTTTCACCACCTTCTGAAATCATCTGGAAAAGCTCAAAGCCAAAGAGAAATAGAAGTCAGAAGGGTCAAACAGCTCCCTTCCAAGTACTGTTTCATGCTAAAAATCACACCAGCTTTCATCAAGTGCACAAGTTGAAGTATTTCAAAGTCTTTGCTTTATATTCATTGATTATTGACTTCACCTTTTGGCATCATTTAGCTTTCTGAAATCACACAAGATTACATGTACAATATAGACTTGATCAAACGGCTGAAAACACCGAAAAATTGGACGTTTAACTTACACATGATTATGCATTGAAAAGAAACAAAAGAGGTGAAAGTACTGAGCAGCCTCTCCACTCAGAAATGATAAAATACAAGTCAGAAGCTCTGCAGCCCTTATCAGCTCAGAAGCTGGCCTTATCCTAGGCAAAAAGAGTTTTCTAATACGTTGTGATGAGCTATGAGAAGCTGGTACCGACACCCCTCTCAAGCAAAGCCACATTTACAAACACAAAACACGTTGCAGCTTGGCCAAGTTTGGAAAAAAAAATTACTTTCAAAGAGGATGTAAGTTTTGTGAGCTCAGCCAAAAAATCTCCTGTAAACTTTTCTGAGAGAAAGAAAATAAAAAAATGCACTTTTTCTCCTTCCTCAGTGAACAGAAACCCTGAATTTTTGCAAATGGTCACCAGGAGTCATTCATCACTCAAATCAGGCTGCTTGTTTCTGTAATGAATGAGGAGTCCCATGCAAGGAGCAGCAAGGCAGCTGTCATAATTCATTGGGCTGGTAGTAAATGACAGGACTCATACAAGCTTAGAAAAAAAAGAAAAAGGAAAGGCTTTACATTAGGTTTTTAGCCTAAAGGGAAGTTTTATATATAGACAATAAAGACATTCTGACTTCTGATTTATTGGCAGAATAAGGAAGGGAAAGCTCTGGCCTGCCTCCAGGTGAATTGCTCCCAGCAGTGCACTGTGGTGCAGACAGGAGATTGGGAATGGCCGCAGTGCTGTGGAACAACCAGAGTCCTGCTGCTCTGCTGGGCAGTGCCAGCACTGACATGCTCTGAACCCACTGCAGATGTCAATCCCGTTAGCTCCATCCTCAGGGTGAGCCAGCACAGCTGATGGCTTCATATCCATATTTCTACTTCCCATAAGCTCAAGGAGCTCAGAGATCCTCTGCCTACCATGATCAGAGGTAAGAGGAGCTCCCCCAGCCCACTCGCCAAGTGTGCTGGCTCAGGCACCGAGCCCTGGGGGAAGCTGTGCCCATGGGAGCTGCCCACGAGGAGCCAGCTTGAATTCCTGCT
>NW_005054556.1:420219-443073 GCF_000277835.1 Geospiza fortis | reverse complement strand
TGCTGCACAGCTACCACATGGCATTACCAGGGGGCTGCTTCTCCTGGCTGTTGTGCCATCAGTTTTAAATAGTCAAGTCCTAATCTCCCAATCAATCATCTTCAGAAGCAGCACGCTTTAGTCATCCATCAAACGCCCTTCTGCGGGCAAGCAGGAAGTGTTATTTAGCAAGGAGGCAGCAATTTTTAAACCTCCATTTTTCTTCAGCTGCCTGAATTAAAGAAAAATTAGAGTCCCTGCAGATGTGTCTGACATCACAACAGAGCTGTACCGCAGCGCTCTGCTCTTGCTGGGCCAAGGCCCCACATGGAGCAAAGCAGCTGAATGGACGAGATGTACTGACGGACCAACCCTGGATGAGTGCAGCCTTGATTCCTCAACAAAATGTGCCCAGCTTCAGCCTTTACCTCCCTGGAGAGTCTGTGAATGCTCATCAGTGATCACAGAACCTCAAATACCAGTTACCAAAATGAAACTCCATAAATAACACTAATTATGAAATATGGCCTATTTTCATGTTGTTCAAATTCATCTAGCACAGGAACTCTCCGAAGATAGTTGAACTCTGGAGTGAATGTAAAGCTGTTGAACTTTAAGGAGGAGAGTTTCA
This sequence comes from Geospiza fortis, assembly GCF_000277835.1. Classification (NCBI taxonomy): domain Eukaryota; kingdom Metazoa; phylum Chordata; class Aves; order Passeriformes; family Thraupidae; genus Geospiza; species Geospiza fortis. The sequence continues at coordinate 442,463 of NW_005054556.1, read as the reverse complement.
AAGGCACAAATGGCACTTAACTTCCAATTATGCCTTGGAGAAAGTTCCACTAATGGCTAATTTAGCTGATTTATTTTCATAACCTTTAATTACTTCACACCATTCTTTTTTTACCTGAACAGTATAATCAGTTCAACACAGCAGTTGAAAAACAATGGGCAGACTAAAAAAGGTCTGCTCCAATGCCAGGTTTCCTTATGGAGGTTTAAATTCTTTATCAATTTTATGTAATTATACATCTCAATACGTGGGAATACTTGCACTTAATTACAATGTCTACATACGATGGATAGTAGCTAACATGAAATCTGATTATTAGTATTTTATCTCAATGAGATTTTACCAGTGTTATTGGGAGGAAATAATTAGTGATGAAGACCATAGTTTTGTTTTGACTAGTATAAAGTCAGGGGCTTCTCCTGTTTCAGTAACACAAGCTATAATATTCATGAAGTTTATTGTTTTGACAGCTCGCAACACCAGTACCCAGGAGATCCAGCAGGGCCAAACACTGGAGAAAACTGCGCCATTTTAGGTCTTCTCACAAGCTATTCCCTTGTGCCACAGGTGGAGGCTGAAACATCTGCAAAACATCCAGGGTGACCCAGCGGCACATTTCTTCGAGCAGAACTCCTGGCTTGTGTTTAATTTTAAACATCGGAGTCTTAATTAAGGTGTTTTACGTGCCCTGGGGATTTGCGAAGCCTACTGGCGGGAGCGTGACCGCAGGCAGGGCTGGGTAGCGAGGGGAGAGCCGGCGCTGCCTCGCAAAAGCAAGAAGCGATTGCCCTCTAGTGCCCAAAGCAGGCCGAGGATGCACAGCCCGGAGAGCGGGAGTTCAAGATGCTTTCCCAGTCACCTGCCTGTCTGGTGCTGAGCGAACAGGCTTTTTGCAGTCAGCTCTTTGGGGGGGGACACATGACCCAGCCCTGGAGGCTGCCCCTCCCACGGAGAGCAGGAGTCCTGATCTGATAAAGCCCTGAGTGAGTCCTCAATGTCACCCAAACTCCAACACCGTCTTGCAGAGGATGCTTCACTTGATCCAGTGTTATCTTTTGAAGGAATCTTAATTGGAGGTTTAATAAGAAGTGAAATCCCAGCAAGCAGACAATTGTAGAACAAGGGAAGCACCAAAGCAGGGCAAATACTCTTAAGATTATCAGGACGACTTCAATTTCCTAATGGTAGATGCGATTCTCTTTACATTTGTTCTCTCACACATAAGAGATGAGTAAATGCAGAAGAGGTTTCCTGTTTCTGTCCCTACCTCACTCCCCTCTTGGCCAGTTGTGTGACACAACAGGATCACTTCTGGAACAGCACACAGTGGTATCAATATCCCCTTCCAAGCTTCCAGCGAGAAAGGTAAATCAGATAAGAGCTTCAACCTGCCAGAGTCACAAATGGTCTCAGAAAACAACTCCTTCTTTCTAAATGCTTCTTACAAGCATTTTCTAGTTTTAGGTGCAAACCTTAACATGAATGAATAGTTTCCAGAACACAAGTCAAAAGTGTAATCTGAGTTAATGGAAGAGGACACGTCAGCTGGGAAGGATCTGCCTGGAAAAAGTATTTCTTCCCAGCAGTTCCAAAATCATTCATTGTTTACTGTCTCACATTGTTCCAACAGACAAACAACATCAATAATTCACAAAGATGTTAATTCCTACTTAAATCCATAGAGCAGCATGGGCTATTTATTTAGTTAGCTTTAACTGTCTCTGAATCATGGGATTTACTGTTACCAGTGGCAATTTCTCACGAACTGAGGCAGAACTGCCAGGAATTGCACAAGGCCTTTAGAGCAATGAGGTTTAGGCACCTCGTACTTCATCCACACAGGGGCAGACCAGAGGCTGAGGGCTTCAGCCAGAGGTGCCATGGACCAGCACACACACCACCCACTTGCCCACCTAGTACTAAAACAGCTTCCTTGAGGTACATCTCTTGCCACACAGCACCTCCCATTGATCCCCGAGGGAGGCAGAGCCAAGCACAGCTGCACCCCACATTAGTAGCAGCCTGCTCATTCACTTGGAAAACCCCCACAGAATCTTTATAGTTCCTAAACCGGACCATGAACTCTGATCGCTCCAAGTGCAGAATGGAAACTGAAAAGAAAGCCCTACAAATCTCTCCTCAAACTCCTGTCATGTCATTCACTCTGGTCACATTAGTTCTCCAACTCAACACAGAATTTATCCCTTACAGAGTTTGAATTTGATGTAGAATATAGTCCCAGATTTATCAAAGATTCACTTGCTCCAAATTTTGCCCCTAAAATCTTCCATTGTTGCCATCTGCAATAGCAACGACACCTTTTAGATAAGAACAGCTGATAAATAGATGCACATGCTCAAGAAGTTGTGTTCAGGGTTCATTTCTGTATCCTAAGAACACGGGGGAGCTGTTTAATGCAGCTTATCTTAATGCACCAAGAAAGCAAGTGACACTGAGTGCTCCTTGAACTACTCAGGAACTTCCCTCTTTACTCACATTACCAGTATCAATCACTGGCCTTATTAATGTGTGGTTTTAATTGCTTTATGGATTTTATTTTACTTACTCTTCTTTTACTTCTTGTTGCAGATAATGTCAAGAGTCCTCTTCATTGATTATTGGCAGCTGCTGCTCTCTGAGAAAACCTCTTCCAATTTGTCTTTCCGGATCCTTTGACTTCCCGCTCCGACAGCCTTACAGCCCCCCCGAATGTCTCATAAATGCACTGCAATGGTCACATGAACACCTTGGAAGGGGAACCTCTGCAACTCCTCGTTCCCATGGCACTTTAGGAGGAGCACCTGGAAGAGTGCTAAGCCCAGCAGGAGCTGGAAGCCCCGCCAAAGATGAATCTCATCGGGAAGCTCCGCAGAAGCTTCCGAACTCTGGTCATTCTCCTGGCCACCTTCTGCTTGGCAAGTATTGTCATCTCTGCCTATTTCCTCTACACTGGCTACAAGCAGGAAATGGCCCTTGTGGAAACCACTGGGCAAGCAGAGTGTGAGGACCTCAAACTTCTGCCCTACAGGTCTGCAGAGCTGAGAACACCTAAGCCAATTGATCCCTCTAGGACTGATCCCACTGTGCTCCTGTTTGTGGAAAGCCAGTACTCCCAGCTGGGGCAAGACATCATAGCCATCCTCGAGTCCAGCAAGTTTCAGTACCACATGGTCATTGCACCAGCCAAGGGGGACATTCCCCCTCTCACAGATAATGGGAGAGGGAAGTACACCATCGTTATATACGAGAATATTTTAAAGTACGTGTCCATGGACTCGTGGAATAGAGAGCTTCTGGAAAAATACTGTGTGGAATACAGTGTTAGCATAATTGGTTTTCATAAAGCCAACGAGAACAGCTCCCCCAGCAGCAGACTGAAAGGGCTGCCCTTGCAGCTGTACAACAACGTGGCCCTGCAAGACTGCATGGTGAACCCTCGCTCGCCCCTGCTGCGCATCACCAAAGCACCCAGGCTGGAGCAGGGCCCCCTGCCCGGCCAGGACTGGACCGTGTTCCAGTTCAACCACTCCACCTACCAGCCCGTGCTGCTGGGCGAGCTGCAGCCCGCCAGGCCCACCCCGGCCTCGCTGCCCCGCACTGCTCTCCACGCGACCGTCATCCAGGACCTGGGCCTGCACGACGGCATCCAGAGAGTCCTTTTTGGGAACAACCTGACCTTCTGGCTCCACAAGCTCATCTTCATCGATGCCATCTCCTTCCTGTCAGGGAAGAAGCTGACGCTCTCCTTGGAGAGGTACATTCTGGTGGACATCGACGACATCTTCGTGGGGAAGGAGGGGACGAGGATGAACGTCAACGACGTGAAGGTAAGGCAAGAACTGGGGGATACCATTCCAGACATGGGTACGTGCTAAGGGGGGTTTAAAAGGAGGCAAAGCTTGAAAAAGCTGAGCAGCTCTTTTTCTTGGTAAGGGCTGGAAGTGCACAAGTGCAGGCAGCAGATACATAAACCACAGCCTGAGATTAAAAGCCATGTTCCCCACATACATATAGAGATGCACTTATGAATCTGTAGGGGCATACACGTATACAATATCCCGCACATATATAATATCTTCTAGAGGCCTGTTCTGTATTATTTCTCTCACTATTGCTGTCAAATAGCCAGAACAGTACAAGACAGTTGCCTTTTTAAACCTCACTATCACTGCATTTAAAAAAAACAAAAAGAGCAAAAGGGAAAAAAGAGCCTGAAGAAGTCACAGCCCCAGCATGACTCCTAAGAGTTAGCAGGATAATTTTCATTACCAGACTAGCAGGTAAGCATTTAAAGTTACCAGTTACAGGGTGGAAGCACAGCATGCACTTGAGCAAGTGACATAGCCATCTGACAGAGTGAAAGGCCCACAGACTACTCACTGGGGGCTCCTCCACACTTATTTTCCTGATTTGTTGTATCCAGGGACACCATTAAATTTGTTCAGAGTAACTCTCAAAGATGTGTGCAGCTTGGAAAGAATAGACAGAGCTCAACAGCATGACAGTTATTTCTTGTCATTTTCCACATGTGGGAATCATAGTCAGAGATTAATTGAATCCCTAAGCATGCAATATCACATTCTCCAGCCTTTATTCTGGAGGTTTTTTCCTGCAAATACCCAATGCTTTCAGGAACAATAAACAAGCCTTTTGTTTTTAAAAGCACATTTCTATTTCATTTCTAAACCCTTATTTCCATTTTTACAATTTCTATATTCATCTGCCTCCTCTCCAGACCATTGGGGTAGCCAAATACCCAGCAAGAGCAGTAGTCTCTCATACAACTGAAACAATTTTGTACATCAGAACACTTGGGGTAATTCCATTAGCCACACCAGGTGTATGAATGCTCATCAGGGCTGATTCTGAGCACCAAGCACTTGGAGTGCCTGGTGCCTTTGAGATCTGAGCACTGTGCACAAGCCCAGCAATCAAGTGCTCTCTCTCTGGAAATACATGGGGAAATGCTCTGAGCAAGGGCTCATACACAAGAGGAAATTCACTCCAAAGGCACTTGTGAAACAAGTTTTTCAGCAATAGCTTCCTGCCTGCACCTTTTTGAGAGTGTCTTCCTGACATGGTTTGCTGCACTAAGGAAGCCTGTTACTGTTCCACAGCAGTTCAAGAGCCCCCACTGCCAGCAGAGCAGTGTCCACACAGGGACACTTGGAGATTCAGAGCTGAGCTCTGGAATCACCTCATTATGCAGGAAAAAAACCAAGTCAGCCCCATTACTATCCAGCAGTCAGCAACATTGCCAGGCAAACCTTTCCAGCTGTGATTGGCACAGCAACCATGCTTCCGTGCTCATTATAGGAGACACAGCAGAAAACCCCACATCCAGGGGCTGCAGAAAGAGCTGGGTGCTGTTAAAAGCATTCAGAACCATACTTATGTTGTGCATGCCTTTATCCATCTGAAAACCAACCAGTCCACACTGCTGAATATCTAGACAATAACAAGGAAATACATCTGCTGGGATTCAGACCTTTTTAATTTCTTTTTTTTCAAGCAATGCATGGTGAGCCTTCTTTCATTCATTATGTTTGAGTCAGGGTACAAAGGGAAGCTTTCATTTTTCCCACATTTCTCCAGTACCAAATTAGCAGCCCACTTTCCTCGCAAAAATACCACAAGTGCCACTCACAGGATAAATCCCCTCCTCACCTCACACAAGTAATCACACCACAAACACTAACCCAGAGGGAGAAATCTTCTGCAAGTACAAGTTCAGAACCAAACTTCCCCTCAAGCTCTCTTTTGGGGACAATAAAAAGTTTATCTCCCATTTTCAGGTGAATGTTTCACACATAAATCCACCCTGCAACTTGAGCACCCACAGATACCCTGAGGAACAAATCTCTGCCGGGTTTGAAATGAAATCCATAATGTTGAGGACAGACTATCTCACAAACACTTGCTACACAAATCAGTCTGTTCCTACAGACAGGACATTCCCAGCATACATTAACCCAGAGAACAGAATCCTGTTAATGAGCATAACACTGAAAGCAGAGTGCACTTTGGTTAGTTTACAGAAAAGGGTAATTACAGCCAGTTAGAGAATAATCTCCCAAGTCACTGGGGAAGGAGGCAATTAAGAACCAGCAGACCTGCCTTCACCCTGTAAGGCACAGTAGCTTTGCTTGAGAGGCAAAAATAACTACTTAGGAGGCTGATATTTCAGTGATGGCAAAGCCTTGCCCTGCCTTTGGGAGGGAGGGCTGTGGCTGCTCACTGAGAGCAGAGATTTAGGGACTCTGCCCAGCTCTCCAAAGGTGCCATGCCCACCCAAACCCCTCAGGAATGCTTTAATACCCAGCCAGTCTCCTGATAACAATATTGGCATGTAACAGTAATCAAACAATTCAACCTGTGCCTGTGTAATTATTTCCTGCAACCCAAATGTTCTTATTCCCTCACAAAGCCATTTCTCAATTAGGTGCCTCAGGGAGATATATATATGTATGTATATATATAGACACACACACACTTTGATAAAGGGTGGCATCAACTACAGAAACAGAGATTAGAGAACAGGGTTATTATGGGCTCTGTTTACCACAGAAGATCTCCTAGACCCTGGTGTTGAAAAAGTTGTGCAAGGTCATGTCTGGCTAAGTAATTAACAGGAACTCAGCAGAGCCACAGAAAGCTGTTTTTCCCAGCTTTGTGGAGTTCTATCTTGAGCCTAGTGAGCCTCTGCAAATGAATTTCTCCCTTTCCTGCCTGCCAATATATTATCTCAGTGCTTGATTTTCAAAGGCAAAAGAATCCTTCAGTTAATTTGCAGAAACAGTGAATTTGTGCTCTTGTAAATGGTACTTCTTCCCAGCCACACGAGTCCAGTATCACTGGCATCAGTGATTTGGCAAAAAACCCCATGAAATGTCTTTTTATGCTGTCTCTGGGAGAGCCACACAGAAAAAACACAAAGCTTTCACCTTTAAAGTTTGCTTTTAACTGAGCACAGAGAGGTTTGCATTTCCCAAACAAGGAGTAAGAACTTGCTGAAGTATTGCTATTTTTCCTGTTGCCACAGTATGAGCCAGTACAATATTTACTCACCCAGGAAGAGCTCCATGCAGCCACCCGGGTTTTCCAGCACTTTTCACAAATACACCTCCTACTGTTAACTCAAAAGCCCTGCAAGAGCACAGTGCAAGCTAAGGCATTTACCCTTCAATAAATAAAACAAATAAAAAACTACTCCAAATAAAACAAAAAACTTTAGCTTTTCACTTTGTACCCACCTCTCAGCTCCAGGATTTAGACTGCAACAAACCTTCTTCTGGGTGGAGTCAGGAACAACCTGTTCCCCTCTCTTATCCCACTCTCCCAGCTGGAGCTGACAAAATAATGAAGGTGAAATTGCCTGTCCCAGCACCACCATATCCCAGAGCCCCCTTCTCTAAAAGCTCCATTTCCCCTTTCTGTAACCCCTCTAATTGTCACTATAAGGATGGGAGGATCCTGGGACTCTGTGAGCCGCAGTAAATGATGGAGCCATGCCTGACAATGTCCTTTGTGCTAGTGCTGACTGCAGGCCTTCCTTCTCCCTGCAGCCTGTCTGCCTTCTCCTGCTGCCTCCCCCTCTGAGCTCCACTTCCTTCAGTGGAAATAACAATTTGTCTCTGACACCCCCTCACTGCCACAGTCTGCTGTCTGTCTTTGACCTTCACCATCATTAAAATGCCTGGAACACTTAAAGCCTGTGATTTCTGGCACAATTTAGTGTTTTCAAGACAAAAATCGTGTTGGAGTTGCATCTTTCCTGGCAATTCCAAATTAAAAAGTACTGGCACAGCAGGGAGCTGAGCTCAACCACTCCATCTCTCCAGCATGTGATTATCCCTGATTTTCATGCAAGGACAGCTGCTTTCAGGTGGAACTACTGGAAATGTCTGGGCCTCATCAGCAGGCATGGCAGAATGGTCAGTCCTGAGGTAAAACAGTCACCTTGATATCCTTTTAATCATAATAAGCCCCTTACAGTAAAGTAACCATGGCTATGGCCAGCCCAGGGAGAAGCTGAGCCCAGGAACCCAGCGCAGACAGCCAGGCATTAGCCACTGAGGCTGGGTGGCACTTCTGTCACCTTCTGAAGCACTTGCAAGTGACACAAGGAAGTGGAGTCTGCAGCTCCCATTTTTGGACTGTCTTAAAGTCCTTAAAAATGAATTCAAAAAGCAGCTGAGAGGCATTACATGAAAACTTTAATAATATTTTTTTTAAAAATGGGAGTGCCTGCTCCATTCTGCTTCATCACAGATGACAGTTAATTCAATATTTTCCTTGTTCAGGTCTCTTGAATCACCCAATTCTTTCTGTAATAATTTGAGTGTTGAATACTGCTCAAGTGCCTTGTCAAGACACATCAGACAGAATGTTTCATACTTCTTTTGTTTCAACAGGGCCTGTTCTTTCATTCAGAACTTCAGTAGCAGTGTAGTTAAACACCACAGTTCCCTTGGCACCAGCAGAACCTGTATTCTTCTCCTTGGCAGCCTGATGGTTTGACTGTCTATCCAAGGAGCCTCCTGAATTCTAATAGATTTGGGGTTCTCTCATCTGCCAGCTTCCCACTCAAAATTAGGTGGTCTTCAGAGTGTTTTATAGAGTCTTGTCAGAAAACACATTCTGGTGGCTCAAATTTTCTACCTCTTGAATTTATTGAACAATTATGTCCCTAGCAAGATTTTCCTGAATGTTTGAAAACTCACTTGGTATTCTTCTGTCCCAGGGAACACACTGGTTTTTGGTCTGTAGGGTTCAATGTGGTATTGTTTGTACAAGCAATACATCTCAGAATAATCTCTGTTAAACACAGAATTAATCTCACATATTTGGGGTTTTTTCCTCCTAGGAAAATGGCCTAACATTCCACAAAACAACAAATGAATTATTTTAAAAAGTGAGAGAAATCATCCTTCATTCTGGCTATAAGAACTCAAGAGAACCTAATTTTGAAAAGCATTTTAAAATTTGATGTTTTAAAAAAGGTCACAATACTTTTTATAATATAGAAATGACAGATCTTCCAGGTCAAAATCTCTAGTGCTCACATCCTGTGCCAAGCTGACTTGTGTCACATTGCTCTTCTACACTTGCACTGATTTCCTGGATTTATACTTATTTGTTGAATCCTTTCTCCAAACTAATTCTGAAGTCATAGGTTATATCAAAATGGAATATATTTCCAGGGTACACGTGGTACTCTATTAATTTAGCCTCACTTAGGGAATCCATAGGAGCCAAAAAAACACATCTGCTTAATATCAACCCCTCCAGAGACCTGCATTAACCTGAGCTTTAAAACAACACATATTAGTTAAAAAGGAGCCCTAGCAGCTGCTTCCTGCGCAGAAAACAACACTCTGCAATGATGGAATGGCCTTGTAGAAGGGCCAGGCAGTGCAGACTGCAAGAGAAGTCATGATTATTGCCTTAAAAGCACTTGAAGCAGCAATAAACACATTAGCAGGAGCCCATCCATAATGCAGCTCCTTCAGGAGCAGCGTTACTTAAGTGACTTTAAATAAGCCTTTGTCATCCAAATGGGAGCAGGAGGAACACTTGGAGCAAAAGCTCAATTGAACACTCTTGGCATTATTCAAATGATGAGCAAGTGGCAGTGCCCAGGAAAAGGGTGGAGACAGGGAGGGATGGACAAACAGGTGAAGAAATGGGAAAATTTGAGACTTCAATTACTTAGCAATAATTAACCAGGAGTTTTCTGTCAACCTCTGTGTCACAATGAAGTATAAAACCAAATATTTGACTATACCTGGCTTCAAATCCTTAGACATATCCATCCACCCCTATAGCTTTATATACATATCCTCACAGAAATCAAGTTTTAGGGTCTTTGTCTTTTCTGTGAATATGGCCAAAGATGCCTTCAGTTACAGCTTTACTCCCAGTGTTCTACACCTCCACCTGTCTTCTTTCCATTCAGGCAGAAAAAAAACAACAAAGTACTACAGAGTTTTTTTCACCTCATGGGAAATTCTAATATAAGACTATTTAGTAATTTAACTTTGTCATTTTGTATCAACAAAATTTCTAATGTTAAATATGGTAATTTATAACTTAAATAGTCACACCCATTTTATAGATATCTTAAGATATTAAGTTAGTTAAGAATTTCTCTCCAGAAATGTCAAGGAGAAGACAAAACCATTTTTATTCAATTCCATTAAGAATTTAATTTTCAGTATTTACCAGAAAATTAAAGGACAAGCTAGTAAGAATTTCCTACAAACCAGTGTATTAGTTAAAACACTTCAGGGCTTTCTTTAGGAAATTAAGCCATTGATCAAGTATTTTTTTCCCCTTCAGAAGCACAAATTTTAAATGTCCTTTACCAAGCCATGAAAATTTTCTCTAAATATTTGTAAGCCTTACTCTTGTCTGTGTTTCTGTTCTTTCTGCCAATTACCAGCACTCTCTTATTCTGCTGTTCCCATTTTTCATCCAGACAACATCCAAACACAAGGGGGATCTGTGGTGTGGGACACCCTCAGGTCCTCTGGCACATGACATCCCTGCTATTTTTAACACTTCTGACTGGAAAAGGCTGAATCCCTTATCTCAGAGTTTAATTTTTTAATTGATGTTGTCATTTAATTGGAATTTTAGCATTTAGTTTAAAAAAAAACACAAACTAAATCTATTAAAACTAATACTACCCTCCCAATACTTTCTGACCAAGGTATGGAAAAATTCAAAGAGTGAGAGGTTAGGATTTTAATTTTCCTTCCATCCTACTTGTTTAGCCATTTGTCCTTATATTTATAAATGGGTGGAAAATCCTTCCAAACTGGCAAAGTGACAAGGCAGAGGAAAACGAAGTTTATATTCCTGTTACTTGTTCAACCTGGATTGCTCCACTGAAACAGCTTCCTGTGGCAAAATGTTGATTTATGAAATGCACAATGTTTCACCGGAATATGATTCAAACAAAATTGTGTTCTGCCAGCTCATCTGCTCGGCAGACTAAAGGAAAAGGGGGCAGTTCATAGAATATTAAAAAAATAAATTCCAAAGATTGTAATTAAATGTAGCTTTGGAATTGCTGATGCTCCAGAAATTAAAAAATGCAAGTAATTCACACTTTGCTGAGACACTCCTTTAATACAAGAATTTCCCAGCAAATTGATATTTTAGGTTTTTGCTGCCTCTTCATTTTACTTAAGAGATGGAATTATTAACGTAGCTTTTACATTACATATTAAATCTAAAATACCAACGCTGAGTCAATTCCTTAAAGTTGCCTCAATATTCCACTTGAACTGCTGGGATTGAATCAGACTCAATAAAAGCCATTGGCTTCAGGACTTGTGTGTTTTTCACCTCAAAACAGCTGCCCTTCTAGTAAAAAATGGTATAAAAAATGATGGAATTCACATTTTTGACAGCAGACTGTATTTGCCTGCCTGGCCCAAACCTGATGAAAGATTGGCTCTTCAAGCTGTCAGTGATTCTCGATAGCACAAGTGCTTTTTTTGGTGGAGACCCAATTGTTCTTATTGGGCAGCAAGTTGGACCTGGGGAAAAGCAGCCTGGTGAAGAGCAGGACGAGGGAGACAGGCTCAGGGGATGAGGACCAAAGTGCTTTGTCCATTTCCCAGTAATATTTAATCCCTGAGGGCCACAAGACTGGAGACCTCCTTTGTAATAATATTTACTGTAGGTTTTTCAACAAATTAGCACAAATGTTTGGGAATTAATTGAATATACATGCATAAATAAGCATTAATATGTATAAATCTATAATTAATAGAGATTAAATACTCTATAATTTTATTAATTTAGGAGTTCCAGGGACAAGTGTGAACTGCTGAGGCTATGCTCTGCATGGTTAATAGTAACAATAATAATAATAATGCATTACATTTAAAAAATAGGTTCAGCTGCAGAATGTGAATTCTTTAATAAAAAAGCTCTGCATGTCTCTTCCTAGTAACACATCCCAAGATTTATGTGCATCATAAACAAACATGTCTGTGGTATTATAAAGTGTAATTCCTCTGTATTTGTTATTAGGAAAGGGAATATGGTTTGCCATGTGCTTTCCCTCTTATTTCTGCTGTAACTGGGCGCAGGCTGCCAGTACATTATCAGGGAACAAAACCCACCCATCTCTGCTGTAAATATTGCAAGGTGAGTGTTAAATACCAGAGGGAATTTTGGGCAGGAAAGCTGTGCCTGGAAAGAGCTCACTGCAGGATGGTTAAAACCACCTTTCTGCTCTTCAACTGCTCAAAGCCAGCTGACATTCCACCTAGAGAAATATTCTGGATTATTCATTTCACTGGTGACCTAACACATGGGGTGTGCTGAACCCCAGCAGGGCAGAGAGGGGGCAAACAAGGGGGAATGCACAGCTCAAAGGAGAGCTTGAAGAAAAAGAAAGGTTTTCCACAATGGAAAAAGAGCGCCCAGCTTTTAGCTCTCTCATCTTACAGCTGCAAATTGTTTCCAGGATCTGGATGTACACCTTGCCAAACACTCCTATTGGGCTAGCAGAGCATTACCCAAGCAAAGCCTGTCCCAGCAATTCAGTATTTGTCATTTCTAAACAGCTATTCCCATATAAAATCAAATTATGGCATTACCCTTCAGCTGTGAGAGTAATAGAATCTCTCACTTCAGAAATGAGGGGAAATTTAGTGTAACAACTATAATTAAAAGCTTGATAGTTTGCTGAACATATTTTTCCCAGTTTAATGATCCTGTGTTGCATGAATTCATACTTTACACTGCAAGTAGCTACAGTTTTCAATGGGAATATTTAGAGGGAAAAATGCTGCCTTTAATGATTAAGATCAAAAGCAAGTAGATTTAAAAGTTAACTGCCTCAGTAATGCCACTTTCTGGCTCTCACCAAAATGCATATGAATGGCTCTGAAACAGCAATCTGTTTTAAGAAAAAAATCAAACTCCCCCCCCCCCGCCCCAACCTGTCTCAATTTAGCACTCTAGGCATTATTCAAATGATGTGATTGTCTTTTTTAAGACAATGCCATGCAAGTATTCCATGTGCTGGTGAGATCAGCTCTCCTCCCTGTTCCCAGGTGCTGGAGACCTATCACCACAAGAGCTCACAACCAGGGTGCTCCTGGATGTGAGAACAGAAAAGCCACAAGTTTCAACTGCTAGGAGACTTAGGAAAGGATCACAAACTCTGATTTATTACTGCCATTATTACTCTTGGGAGACATACTGTTCCTCTAGGGTGTGTTCAGGGAGCTTGGGAGCAGCTGGCTTGCTGTGGGCACTCACACAGAATCACAGAATAATGAAGTTGGAAGAGACCTCTAAGATCATCGAGTCCAACCTATGCCCTAACACCTCAACTAGACCATAGCACCAAGTGCCATGTCCAGTCTTTTTTTAAACACATCCAAGGAAGAGCACCTCCCTGGGAAGAGCATTCCAGAACACAAGGAAAAAGGCTGGAAAAGCCATGTAGAAGGGCTTCCTGTTAGCAGGAATTTCCTCCCTAGGAAGTCACTGCAAGGACTGAAAGATTCCATCACTTTTCCACAATTACATTGGACCACTTGAATTTCTCAAGGGTGCAGGTTTGAGTTTTTTGCAGTCTGTATTCCAGAGTGATCTGAGGAACAGCAGTACTTTAGTTTTGTTCTGAGTGCAATTTTCCCTCTTATGGGAAAGGTGTGGTGATACTTCTGAACCTGAAACATTTCCTTTGACTGTTAAAGAGATTTGTTCTCAATTTTACCTGAAATCACCTAGTTTTATGAAGGAGCCTACTGAAACTTCTGCAATTGTTCATTTCAAATGTGCCAGCCTCAGTTGGTGGTCTAGATTGATTTTGTTGGACAACATGCTGGCCTTTCATGTTTCTGCTCGAGAGAACTGAGTGGAAATGTAAGATGGGCATTGCCATTTAACTTTGGATCTTCCAGCCTCCTCTGGACAGCTCACTATGCTGCCTTCATGCTGGGAAGGATAATAAAGCAGTGGTAAGCAGGAGGATTTTCTGGGATGGAGGGATTTTAAGCCTGTCCTGGAGGACAATAAAGGCTTTAGCTCCCTCTGCACTGAACCTGAAGGAGCAGGGGGTGGCAGAAGCACTCTGATCTCTGGTGAAAGAGACGCAATGTAAGGCAAGAACATTTGCCTTGAAATTCCCTTTTCATTCCACAGAAACATCCAATTCTAGTTATCAAAACACTGAAGCCAGCTCCCTGGATAATGGAAGGCAGCATCACAAAGAAGGGAGGAAGGTCAGAGAAGTTAAGCTCTGCCAGACAGCTATCAAGCATCTCAAAAATATTAAAAAGCAACACTTCATCCTAGTGGTTTTTAAAGCACACCCTTACTCATCGAGACTCTACAAAATGAAAGTTTCACAATAACCAAGGAAAACAGTTCTCCAGACTTCCCTGGTTGCTGATTTTTATGGAGAGGGTGGGCAACAGGCAGACCCACATAGGGAAAAGTCCCAAACATATGGAGTCACTCCCTTAATGCCACAAGACAGCTCCATCCTTGTGCCAACACGCCCATTCTGAGCCCTGAAGGACACACCTCAGCTCAGGAGGTATCACCTGCTCCAATCTCTCCTCTATGATTGAATGTGTGCAGAAGAAAAAAAAACCTTGATTCCCCACCACAATGCATATACAGCAGGCAGTTTTAAGCAGTAAATTTAAGGCAGGGATTTGACATTGCTGGTAGGTGCTCAGAATTTTGAGATAAATGTACATGATGAGAACTTGAAGGAAGTTTTATTTTTGTGACAAGTTATCCAAGTGAATGATTTCCAAGGGCAGTGAGGAACAGAAAACCACTCTGATTAAACCTTAGTAGATCCAAGTCCATAAATTAAAGAAGATAGATAAGGTAGCCTCTATTAGTCTAGCCTTTAAATAATTTATAGCAACTGAGTACCCACACATTCTAGAGTTGATTTGTAATTCTTTTTTTTGCTTAAGAAAACAAGTCTGAAGCACCAAAACACAAGAAAAAGAAAGAATACACAACTCAAACAAAATGCAGTTGTTGCTGTTACTTGTCTTTTACCCTGTATTTGTGCCAAGGAGAGAGAGAGACTTTGATCCTTTTTTTTTTGGGCATGGCCTGATCATGACCTGAGCTAACTAATGACCAATGTGGGTTTTATGTGGGTGACATGCAGCACAGTGACTGACACCAGCACAGTCTCCTGCCACTGGACCACTATGGCTCAACAACCATTTTTTATTAACATACTACTTTAGATCTTGAGGTTGTCCCTGTAAAGCCTTGAGATGGTTTTGCCATTCAATTTCTATTTCAGGGATTAATTTTGTGATTGATCAGAGCTGACGTGAGGACTCTGTCCCTGCCTTTTGGGCCTCTTTGTTGGGAGCTCTACAGTGGAATTAGAGAGAGACAAACCCCACCTGCCTTGTGCAGATTGGATATGGGGAAATAGAGCAACTCCTCTTTATTTCATGGGGCTGTTGTGCTGGCCAGGCTGAACTGCAGCCACAGGGAGCAGAGCCACTGAAATCAAAACAAGCATTCCTGATCACGTTGTTTCAAAAACTGGACCAATAATCCTTGATCTCCCACTGGCAGATTGCCTTCCCCTGATTCCCCTGCCTGAAGAGCCTTTCTTCAAGAGATTTCTTTTGCTGGAAATGCTTAAGCTTCTCAAAAGTCAGAACTGATAAGAAATCATCTCTAAGCCCCTTCGCTGCTCTGCTCCAAGTGCCACCAGCTCCTGGCTCTGCTGCATGGACCTGCAGGGAGGGATCCTGCTCAGCCCTGGGCTTGTGCCAGCAGCTCCCCACAGCCCAGGGGATTGCCCCCTGCTCTCAGCTTGGGCACAGGATGGCTTTTCCCCTCCTGGGACTTGGCAGCACATTTGGTTAGTATTCCTAGAAAATCCTTCAGCATCAGCAGTGATTGATACTGGAGACCCTCAGCGCTGTCCCAAACAGGCTGTAAATCTTCTCTCTTCTGACACAGAGCAGCAATCACTGCTGGCAGGGAGCCACTGCAGCCACTCCCTGCTCCTGCAGCTCCAGCAGCAGCTCCTGTGGATGCTCCCAGCCAGGCCTAATGCCTTTGGTCCTCCCCAGAATGGGAGCAATTGCCTTAACTCATCTGTGTGGCCCTGTTAAAAAAAACCCTGCTTCTTAGTCCTGCTCACTACTTTCCATTCATACTTTCTGCCCTGCTAGACTGTCCCCTTGCTCTTCATTTGAGCTTTTTGCCGCTAGATGCTCTAACAAGGCCAGGAATTCCTTTTTCCAAGAAGAGACTGGATGATTACCATGGATATTTTTATGCATCTGTGCACCCACACTTGAGCAGTTGGTCAAGGTTCTCTCACTGCCAGGCTGTCTGTGTCACACTCAGCATCATCTCTCTTCTAATACTAAACCAAGGGCCACCTCCTGAGCTCTCAGGGATGTTATTCTCCACACAGTCATCAGTGAGTAGTAAATTTGCTGCAGTATCCCCCCATTCATCTCCTTCAGCTGGAACTGGCTGAACCTCTACTGGGACAGATGCACTCCCCTGGGTCAAATTAAATGCAGGTAGACTCCCAACAGTTTTCTGACTTTAGGACAGAGTTACAACACAGCCACAGAAATAGATCTGATAAAGTGGGTATTCCACTCAAGAAGTAAAAACACCTTTTTTCCTGTTTCCAGTACACATACTACACAAATATGTGCAAATCATCACCTGTTTCTTGCTTCAAAGAAACCCACCTATCCTGTCAGACCTCATACAAAGGCAGCCAACTCCAGGGAAATGCTGAACAGGCTCAAGTAATAGCTCTACAATGAAAAATAGATCTGCAGCCAGAGCCAGCTGTGTTCAGCCCCAGCTGAGAGCTCCCTCTTAATTATTTATATGGCACCATGGATTAGCAGGCTGCTCCACAGGATTAAAAGCACCAGGAAATGCAGTCCCAGCCCTAGAGAAGGCAGGGCCAAAGCCCTGGCTGTGCCCAGCGCTCTGCAGCCAGCACTGGGAGTGGCACCATTTGCAGGAAGGACTGGGTGAGAAGTGTCTCCAGGTCTGTGAGCTTTGGCAGTTTTCCTCTGATCCAGGCCCTGCTGTTCCAGTCAGGTTTGGCATAGGGTATAGAGCAAGTGATTTCAAAATCCCATTAAAGATTTCACTAACACCAACCCCTAAACTGCTTTCAAACTCTAGCCACTAAGTCAATATTGTGGATTCTTGCTAATTCCTACACTCTGGTATTATCTGCTGTAAGCGTGGGAAGTGGGCTAAAATCCTCACCACACAGAAATCATCAACTCAGCTTCCCTGGGCTTAAAATTCCTCACCAAGTTGAGTTTTAACACGTGCAGATACAGCTGAGTTGATTGTCCCCCTTATGACAGAAATTTATGCTCCAGTCTGAAAGCTGAAAATAAGGAACTTAAAATCCTGGTCTTGCAGTGACCCCATCAGTAATGTCAGGCTAGACATCACTTTTTTACTGACAGCTTTCCTGTCAGAAAATAGCAGTGGCTAGTTATTTCCCACCTTCCTTACAGTCATTACTATGATTTTAACTGCTTTGTGGTATTCCTATCAATTCCACTTCCACCAGCTTTGAAAATTGCCAACACCATGGCAGGCTTAGTCAGATTTTTTTATCCTAGCATAGATTTCAGGGAGGGAGCAAGAGCAGGAAGAGGCAATCAAAAAATCACATCCTGACAGCAGCCGCTTGCAGTGCAATGACACATTGCTGAAAGTACTTTTTGCTTTTTCTTTTTTCCTTCCAAAAAATTCCAGCTGGAAATTTAGAGTAAAAACTATTACTTTGTAGCCCTCCAACTTCGCACAGACCACCAGCAAATTGCTGCACAGAACAGCTTGGGAATGAACCTCAGGGCTATGTAGCTGCACAAGCATTGAGGACATATGTTAGGGACAAAAATGAATAAATGCATTAAAAAGTTCTTATTAATACCATGTTCTTGGTATTGATAACAACTATGTACCATAGAAGCCTGAGAAAACTGTCTAGAAGTGAAAAACAATTTCGGTTGGAAGGAATTTCTGGAGGTGATCTAATCTAAGCCCCAGCTCAAAGCAGAGGTAAATGTTAAAGTTATCTATGTGCAAATATTTGTACGTATTTTCTGTCCAAAATATAGATAAATAAAGAGCATTGTGTATATAGTGAGCATACCCATATTTTATACACACACACACCAAAGAGCAGAAACCTGCAGCGGTGCAATCGCTATCCAGCACTAGGATCTGCTCCCAAATGAATAATGACTTGGAGTAATGGCAAGTGAGCCCATTTTTGACAAGACTCTCAGTCATATCCCTCAGAAGGTGATGGGACAGAGTAACCTTGGCCAGCACCCCTGGGAAGCCAGGCACTGGCACATCCTCCCGTGCCAGAAACACTTCCTCAAACCAGTCTGTGCAATTCAAATAACTCAGGATGACAGCAAATTACAGATACACTGCAAAGCAGGGATATCCAACTTCCCCTCCTTGCCTAGATCTCCCTCCAGACTGAGTGCCATGGACCTCCAAAATCCGGAGGTTTTGCTGCTTCCCAAAATTCACATTCACAGCATTGCCTCTGGCAGGGCACATGTATGAGCAGGAGCCCTAATGAAATGCCAGGCTGGCTGCTCCACACTGGGGAAATGTTCAGTCCTGCAAACCTTGTATCCCTCCTGGTGCTCTCAGTTTCTGGCAATGCCCCTGGGACACCTCTGAGTGTCAGGAGTTTGGTTCTGCTTTGCAGAAATAATGTTTAGAGATGTCATAAGGATATTCTGACAGCTGCAGTTTTCAAGCTAAACAATGTCTACATCTCAGAGACTTTTAGGATTTTTCCTCCAAAACTAGACTAAGTTTTCACCAGCTGATCTCACAGGCACTGATCCTTTCTTTCCCAAGAGCCTTTCTTGTCTCTGATGCTGTTACCTGCTATGGGAACAGAATGAAGGGCACATCAAACAACACTGGCTAATAGAATACTAGAAAAAGGACAAGGATCTGTGCATCAATTCCCAAAATGAATCCATTTTTGGTTTAACTGAAGTTTCAGGGATCACCAGTCCCTGTCTGTGCACTTGCACACACACCAACCCACAGCTGCATGTACATCTGCCTCCCTACAAACAGCGCCAACATGGAGCCCCAGTATTTGCCTCACTTTCCCCAACAAAAATATGAGATTCCATTGTGCTGCTCAATCCATGTGGCATCTGCCCCCCTCACCCCAAACACCACTGCCCATGCAAGGAAGGGCTTGTGCTTTAGCAGCTCTATTGATCCACTAAGACCTTTGGGTGGGGAGGAAAGCCTCTTTAATTACTTTGGCTGACTTTCAGGTTCTGTTTTGCCTTAACAATGTCTTCAGAAATCCAGTATGCATTTTAGCATTGTTATCACTTAACTTAGATTTGGAGTTTTGCTCCCCAGAGAGGCACCTTCTACCTCAGCCTGGCCAGCCCATGCTTGGCATCAAAATCACACAAAGTCATTCATTTGTCTTCGCTAAGGATTTGATAACCTCTACACTTCCCTCAGCCAGAGGTGTTTTGACCTTTAATTAAAAGGAAAATTTGTTGTCTTCCACTCAGAAGGCAGCAAATAATGAACTCATTAAAATGAGGTTACTGTTCAGGCCTTAGAGCAATAAGAGCCAAAGTCTCATTAGCAGCTAACAATCCAGAACATAGCACATAAATAAACCTAATATGGCAGAGCAAAATGCCTTGGTGCATTAAATTTGAGCAGAATCAAATGTTTACAGTCAATGATGTCTGGGGCATGAAGTTTTAATGTACTTAATGAAGGAAAGCAAATTGCTTCTTATTAGGCATGAAATGTTCCTGCAGAAATCACCCCAAAAAGTTTATTATGTAAATGAGGGATAGCGTTAGAATTAAGAAGGACATAGGAGGGAAATATCAACTTCTTCCTAATAGATGCACCAATTATGAAGAATAAAGACACAGCAACTTCAAATCTACAAAAGGTAATTAATGGATTAATGTAAAAAGCTACTGAATGGAATATAATGGAGAAACTGTATCTTGTGAGTGTCAGAGAGAAGCTTCACTGACAAAGCAAAGAATCACTTAATAAGGTTAATTCCATGAGTTTTGAGAGATTCCAGGCAATTAAGGGCTTACCTTAAAAAAAGCCCCTGTTTTTGCTTAGCCAGGCACAGAGACGTGCCTGTTTGTCCCTGCACAGTGTGCACCATGGTTCTTTCCCTGGGAAGTGATAATTAAGTAAGCATGATAAAAGTGATAAAAAAGTAAGCATGATCTATTCAGCTGTCCAAAAATACCCACCTGTGGGTTCAACAGGGAATGCTGGTTTTACTTCCACAGGCATGCAGTGGGGACAGGAGTGGGATGGAGATCACTGAGCCCCCAGGGAAGGGGGGGATACCTGTGAAGCCAGGGACAGCAGGCAGAATGGGAATAGCTGTGTGGCACCTGGCCTTGGAAAGGGATCAGCTTTCCAGCTGTTAAAATTCAATAGCCCTTCTCCACCCTGCAGAGCCTCCAGAATCAAATCAAATAAATACCTTCTGCCTCCCATGGAGCCTGTGCAAATCCCAGGAAGGTTTCTGGCCCTGGGTGCCAGGGATATACAGCTTCTCCACACTTTCATTAAAGATAAGGAAGGCAGACCCTAATCACCTAAAAAGTTGTTCCATATTAAGGGTGGAAAAGACATGAATGCCCTTCCTCCAAACAGACAAGCAGTGACAAAATAAATTTGGACTGTCTTAGCTGACAAGATCTTCTTAGCATTAAAAAGAGGGGAGGTCATGACAACAAAATTGAGCTGCATATTATAAAAATTAATATGCATATATGAAAATTGAAATGGCAAGAGAAAAATCTGTAGGATCAAGCCAAAGCCAGTTTGAGTGACAGATTTGCCCTTTAGACAGAGGAAAATGCTTGACACGCTGCAGGTTCCAGGATTTACATCTTAATCCTCGCTCTGTGTTTTTAATGAGTGTGGCTGGGCTGGAAGGCTCTGCCTATGCTGCAGCTCTGTCATCTTGCTGAGATGTGAGAGGAGCAGGAGTGGAGCCCAGGTGATGAAATGATGTTTGTTCCCTGCCCCTTCTCCTACTGCACCTTAAGTGATGATAATTTCTCAAGATGTTCTTCCCTCAAAGGAAAATTAAATTGATTTTGCTCAGCCCATAAGTCTTTCTCAACACATCTAAAAGGCTCTAGATAGCTTGGAAAATTATCTTCTAAAATATAACGACTCTGATTCTATGCTTCTGACTTTAATGGTGTCAATTTAGTGGCGGTTTTTACCAGCTGGGAGTTTTCCTCAATGTCTCAGCTAACAGTGGTGTTCATCTCCGAGGTTTTACATTTTAGTGAGCATTTACTTGTTATATTTTATGTAAATATAGTCCCACATGTGAAACTGTCACAGGATTGAAATAATCAACTTACTAAATGTCTGGCAAGATAGGCTGGAAACCATACAACCACCTTAATATTTAATGCTAAAGGACAAGATTTACTGTCCTAAGATTGCTTCATTTCCTTCAGCAAGGAGAGGAATTTGCTTGGTGACTGTTGCAGCTGATAAACACTATCTCAATTTCACATCTTCCTTGCCACCCCAAGTATGTTTCTATTAAAAAAAAAAATATCAAGGCAGATGCACCCTGCCTGGAAGTCTCTTGTATTACACTCACACACCTCAGCTGCTTAAGCCCTGCTTTCATGGTTTATCCTGCACTGGAGATACTTTTGGTTTCTGATCCCAAGTAGTGGTGCTGGTCCTTGCTTAAATTAGACCAAAAAACTATTTTCCTGCTAAGTTAAGTGAAATTATGACCACACAGAATGTAATTTTCTCAAATGAAGGACATTAGCTGGGCTGGGGTAGGGTGTAAACCACTGCAATCATTTTATCTTTGAACTCTGCAAGAACATGAAGGTCCAATCAATAGGAGTGTTATTAATAGATAATAGGAAACTTTCTCAAGGGCCACATAATGGAGGCACAGAAAATTGATGAAAACAGAGTTTATAATCTATTCAGCATTGCCAAGGCCAATAGGGTGAGAAATGCACTCCCCATCTCACGTGCAGCACACCCAGATTCCAGGAGCTGGGGACCCAAAGCAGATCTGTGCACAAGGAGCAGCTCCCGGAGCAGTGCAGAGCTAACAACCAGTAGTAAACATCAAGTAAAGCTCACACAGGCTTAACCATCTTCTCTCTTTC
>NW_005054556.1:402256-420082 GCF_000277835.1 Geospiza fortis | reverse complement strand
CTTTCCCTAGGAGCTGGAAAATAAGTCCAAAACAAAAACTAGACAAGTAGCCAAGACTATTTCTTCCATAAGCAGCACCCTTTCCTTCCATTTCCTTTCCAGTGGGCTTATCTTAGCTTGGAGGAGAGAATAAAAATAAACATTAATTAAATTAAAAATGCATTTATGACATGGACACAGCTTCTACCACAGGTCAAACCTGAAGCTTTGCTCATTCACACTTGAGCCTGAATTTGCTATTCAGACACAGCCCAAAATGGTCCTGCAGGTAAGTAAATCCCAACACCTTCATGTCTAGATGATGAGTAATATTCCTAATTTTATTTTGGGGTTTAAGCACATTTTCTCAAGCTTCACTAATGAAGTGAGCGAGTATATTGCTGCTTCTGAGTGGCAGTGTTTGAGTCCTGCCATTGATCAGTGCCCCAGGGGATAATATCCTGGGCCAAGGCACAGAACCATCACCTCCTTGGACAGTGAGGTGCTCCCACCACCTTTTCTAGCCCATCAAACTCTCATGGAACAAATTAAGCTCTCTGTAATAGTCCTATAAAAAAAAAAAAAGATGAGCCCAAAATAATATTAATTTTTCTAAATCCATGTTAATTTCTTATTTATTTCAGGCTTTACTAGAGACTCAAAATTTACTGCGCACTCAGGTTGCAAATTTTACCTTCAACCTTGGATTTTCAGGAAAATTTTACCACACAGGTAAGAAGGAACTTCATGCAGTTAAACAGGTGACAGAATTTAAAATCTAGCTTTAAACATTCCCTTTCTAAATAATCAGAGGCTCTGAGACATCATTTTCCCAATCTTTTCTATTTCATCATACCTATCACACCTGAAAAACCTTACTGTGTCTCCTGAGGAATTAGAGATCTCTGCAACCACTTTGCCTCCTTTATAACGCTAAGATTTACCACCACACATCTTTCAGGAAAACACCAAGGGCATCCTTGTGTACCTGAGCAGCTCATCCATAGCGTGTCTTTACCCCTTTGGACACTGAAATGGTGGAACATCTATTCGTTCCTCTTTAAAATGGAAAGCATTATGCTTCATCTTGTCTGGGTTTTGTTATAGTAAAAGTGCAACATTTTATTAGGTGTATATCTAAATTTACAAAAAAATTAATGGGCAAAAGTAGGATTTTTTTCAAGAACCACACTCTACTTCAGAAGTTAATAAGGCACTAAATTTTACTTTGACCTAAATCTACAATCTCTGCTTGTAGTTCTTTATGTATTTCAAATACCCACCTGTTCCCTCTCCATCCCTAACTCGGGCTTATCAAAGAGATCCTCAGCTGCCTCACAAACCATTTTCTCCCTCCTCTGTCCCATTTTGAAAGCCTGGGCTAAGTTTCTTCCCTTGCCCATGCCTGAGTGACTGCAAGTGAAGCACAAACCCCAAAACCAGCCAGCAGCCACTCCCAAAATCCAGGGCACAGAGGGAGCAGCCATCAGGCCTTTCTTTTCAGTATGGAATTCTCCAGTAAACAAGGCTATTTTCTTTTTCCTGCAGCACTCCCATCATAGGAGAGCAGCTTCCTTAGAACTTGCAGAGTGCTGCAAAGAGGGGAGCAAAGGGATGCAGTGATTCTGGGAGAAAGTTTCAAAGTACTGCTCTCCTTGTGTAGTGGCATTCTTCAAAAACCACTGCAGAAATGGAAAATAAAAGCCAAGAGCTGAAGTGCAGGCACTGAACAGGCATCTCTGGATGTTCCTGCCAAGTAAACAGTGACATCCGTGGAGCTTTTGCTTCCAATGAGTTTTGCAAAACATTAAAGGGCCTGTAAGAACACAGGATTTCTGTGTTTGCATCAGGAGACTGATTTTGGCAATTATTTCTTAGACTGAAGCAAAATGAAAGCATTCAAATGGCAAAGAACACGAAGGAAATGTGCTAAAAAACGAATATTGCTGGGTAGTTTGAAGGTGAGATTACTGGAATGTCACTGTGCCTTTCCAGGCTGGAAAAGCAGGGCAGATGTGTCTGCAGATGCGGGGAGCAGCATTGTGTCCTCTCTCCAGTTGAAGGTTTTCTTTGTTACAGCCACAAATCCTCACTTCTGCCTGAAGCAGATACCCTTCACTAACACAGGAGGTTTTATTGGGTTTTCTTCAAGATTAAATCTGGCCAAAATTGAATATTGAACCCTAAGAAATACTTGGAAGACTTTTGCCGTTACAACTTCATGCTTTCCACCTAATTGTATTTTAAAACTTGTTTCACACTTTACCAGAAATGATCAGATTTCAATTAACCAAAGCTAATAAAGGGGTAGTTACAAGGAGGATAGAGGGGAAGCATTGATAAGATTTCATTTTTATCCATACGTTGCCTTTATGGAGAGTACTTTGTATTTAACAGTGACATTATTATCAGGACAAAATGGAAAATAACTGATGCCTTTTCTTTAATACCAAACATCATCATTTGTCCAGCTTTCAAAAGACCTGCAAAACGGCATTCATATTCCTGACACTGTTTTGTCATGTTAAATCCAAGCTACTGGGTTATGGGGATGAAAAGATAGTGTGGTATTAAAATAAAGCAAATAGAGAAAATGGGGAGGGACAGTTTTTAAGATCATATATGTTTAAAAAATAAGTGCTAATGTTTATATTTAATACTCCCATAGTTTGTAAACAGAACAGTAACACAGTGAGACAAGCCAAGGACACCAGGGTTTTTGGCAGACTCTTCCGTGTTTAAAAAGTAATTATGGGCCTTTTTTGCTTCCTAGTATCTTTTTTGTCCCTTTCGTCCCTCTGCAGGGACTGAGGAGGAGGATGAGGGTGACGACCTGCTGCTGAGATCTGTGGATGAGTTCTGGTGGTTTCCTCACATGTGGAGTCACATGCAGCCACACCTCTTCCACAATGAGTCCTCACTGGTGGAGCAGATGATCCTCAACAAAGAGTTTGCAATGGTGAGTTAGAGTTCCCAAGAGATTTACTGGGATGCCTTCACTACCATGGCCATGCCTTCCCCACTGGTTTCATGCTTGTCTGTACAATACCTATAATTTACTCAGGCATGCAAACAGAGGCATAAGTGAGGTTAGAAGCTCATCCCAAACCCAGCCTGTTTGTGACTCAAACTGAATTTTGTCTTGGCCTCTCCCACTGACACAGGCTTTCTGCAGAGGGAGCAGCCCTGCCCAAGTATCCTGGCAGGACCATGGGGATCAGAATCAGTGCAAACACAGCAGACAGCAGCTGGCCTAAACAGCTTGAGGCAGCACTTTGTACTCAGGTTATCAGCTTGGGAAACTCTGCTGCAAACATCCTCAGTAAGGCAGGGAGAAAGCTGCAGTGAACCCTGAACCTGGTGTGTGGTTTGGGAGAAATCTTGATGCTGGCAGAGCCAACAAGTGAAGCTGCTGGGTTTCACTGTGCCTTTTTTAATGACCTGCTTGAAAAATGCTCTTTATATAGCTGACCTCTTGCTGATATTGACAGATAATTGTGCTTCCCTTTTCCTCATTTGTGCTCTGAACTTCCACGAGCCATCGTCCCCCTTGCCCAGACCTCCCAGTACTTGTACTATTTACAGCCTCTTCAGGCTAATTCTGCTGGCTTATTGCACATGACAAAGAGAACCTGAAATCCATAAATGCTGGCTTTGGAAAGACACTGTGTGGTCTTTGGTGAGGCACAGAAACGCCAAGCAACCAGAGCTGCTCACAGGAGCTGAGGGACACAGTGGGCCTTTCTCAGCTGCTTTGGGAACAGCAATTCCCCAGCCCTTCCCAGCTCTAAAAGGCCAAACCCCTTTCTCCCATCCCTCACATCAGGAAAAAAGCAGAGGCAAATGCCTGAACAAGCAGTTGGAAGCAATTTATTCCCTTGTTTATGGAAATATTTTCCTACCAACCTTTAAAGAAAATTAATTAAAAATGTCTTAACTGTTTATTCGTTATGCCAGACTTCCTCCCTTCCCATCTCCTGCTTGGCAGGATGGCTTCTTTTCCTTTCTACACTTCTGCTTCCCTGTCAGCCTCATTCCTGGCACATCCTGATCATGCCTTTTGTGTAGCCTGGCCCAGAGACCCAAACAGAGCTGAGACTTGAAATGCAAGAGTAAGTTTTTAAACAATCCATATCGCAAAAATACACAGCCCCTTCATCTTTAAACCTCTAGGGAAATTCTCCTAGTATTTTCAGGAAGCATGGAGTCACCCAGGTCAAGACACCTTTGGGATTAAAATCTATAGCATGGCCTGAAAACAGAGCTGGTAATGGAATCTGTTTGTAACTTCCACTCCAGAAAGATAAAGCCCATGTCCTGAAGGGTAGAGACTCCTTAGGGTGCCTATAAATAAGGAGCTGATGTCAGTGAAAAGCTGCTGTTATTACACTTTTATTTCCTGCTAACATTTCAACAGGGGTTGTATCAACCCCTTGACCTTGAATCTATATGAGCTGTACCATTTACTTATGAGAACATTTCTTTACAAAAGGCTTCCTCTGAAATTCTCTCTTGCGGGAGAAATTCATCTTCCCTCTATGACTGCCTCGCTGATAGCTATCAGAGAGGCCCCAGCCATGACTTCAGAGTGGTTTCATTCCTCCCTGGCTGTCTCATCCTCAGCATCATGTCTTACTTGAGACACAAACTCCCTGTTCTGCAGCTGCACTTCTCTAAGCCCTCCAAGTTAAAGCAAACCTCTTCCCATTATTCTTTGATGTCACAAGGGGGATCCAAATTTAAATTAGACATCTGGAACAATACATAGAACATTTGCTTGATGTTACACGTGTTTTGTTTGTTGTCCACTATGTTTATTTAATATTATACTCAGGAGAACACAGCTTGATGCTGATGCCATTTTCTCCTGCATTTCTCATTTATTGACCATATCTCCCCACCTCCTGTTTTGGCTGCACATACAGGTGACACTTTGTGTCAGCTTCTGCAAGAAAAGCTGCAGTAATTATTTGGAAGTGTGATCACATTAATTCCTCACCTAAGGTGCTATTTCTCTGTTCACTTTTTTAAACATGGCTAAGGAGGTAACAAGGTTTTCAGGAAGGGAGAGCACACCATTATATCCAAGAACAATACTCAAGGTCACTGAAGATGCCAAATAGCACCCTAAAGTTCTGTTTATTAAGACCTTTTGTCTCCTCTGGCTGGTAGATAAAAGCCTTGGCTCTGTTTCATATGGCTTTATCCACACCTCCTAACAAGGCTCTGTAAAACGGGAGCTTACAATTGCAGCCTGCCTCAAACAGCCCTGCCAGCGCACAGATAGAAATCAGGTACCGAAACAGTTTTTACACACGTAACTAATTGCTAATTAGGTATCTAATTGCCTTGATCTCAGTGCAGATATGGACACCTCAGCTCATCTGCCTTCAAGGATTCCCTTCCACAGGCATTGCTTGTGAACCAGGAGACTGCCTTCACCCAGAGCCCTCCCAATTGTTCCATGCATCCCTGAGATATTGATCATTTCCACTGCCTCCATGGTGAGAGGAAGAAACTTCCTCACATCCCGCTATAAATGTCATTGTACCACTGCTCTGGATCTGGCAGGCAGCAGGGGAAGTTTTGCCTTGCAAAATCCTTATCGATGTGTACCTGAGTGATGGCCCCACAGCTGCACCATGCATAGTCCCATTGCCGAAGTCCTCACTGCCAAATCTCTCATCAAGCACAAGATCCTCAGCCCCAGAGGAGCAAGAGGCAGAGGTTTTAACTGTGCTCAAGTCACAGGCTACCCAAAGCTTTGCTATTCCAATGTCATCCTCTTTATGGAAACATGGATGGTGTGTTCCAGAGCCTGCCTAAGGAAGTGGGAAATTAAAATTATTTTGGGTCTGAGTTGGGTCTGAGCTGATCATGTTTTGTGGTTCGGGTCTTTTTCCTCTATCAGAGAATCCCAAAATCCTTTAAAGACACTAACAAACAAAATCTCAGATTAAATTTTACAAACTGATGATTCCTCAAGTATTATTCTCCTTGTTTATAGGCAATGAAACGGATACACAGAGGCAAAAAAATCACTCAAGGGGAAGTCTCAGATAGCATATATTACAAAAATAAAGCAAACCAAGTTTTCCCTGCCATCAATAACAAGATATTCCTCTTCCCCCTTTGTACCTCCTTATCTGACAAAAACAAGTAGAATGTATCTAATCCGAAGCCTGTAACTCTTTATTCCATCCCCTGGTTTGTTTGCTCAGTGATTATCTTCTGTGCTCATTTGTGAGTACAAAGCCCAAAGCACAGCAGAGACAGGGCAAAAACTGTCACTGGCTGCATGAGGCAGCTGGGAGCTGACAGGAAGGAGAAACAAAGATGTAGAACTAAACAAATCAATTGAGAACCTGTCTAGCAGCACTCCTTGGCTCCCACCTCCTGCTTACAGCCAGCTGCAGATGCACATTAGCACTTCCTCTGCCTGCACCTCTTGAGCTGCTCAAACCACAAGTACAGCGGGAGCTTTTAATACACCAATTAAATCCCAAAAATGGGAGGGCCCAGTGACCACACAGCCAAGGCAAAAGCATCTACATGCAATGAAAAGAGCCTCATTTGGCCCATTATTAATACCTGTACTTCATGTGGGGAAGGAGAGCTGCCCGCTGCCTCTAAAAATGGCCTGTGAATATAAGATAACATCATCCTGTGCAGCAGGATGAGATTTATTCTGCCTCACCTTATTTTCTTCTGAAACACTCATTTGTGGCATCATCTGCTATCAGACAAAGCCAAAAGGTTGTGCAAACTTAGCTGAGGTTGAATTTGGCTTTTTCATCTAAAAAAAGCCTTCACACCTGCACCTTGACTGACTGCATGCAAAGACCTACAGTAGACATAAAATTTATTAAAAGTTTGCATTCTTATTTTCTCTAACAATGGGAAATCATACCTACATTCCAAACTAAACCAACGAGCACAAATTTTGAAATTAAAAAACCCAATGTACATTTTCAATGTAAAAATCAGGCAATTGCTCCTTAGAATACACAAGCAAAATGCTCAGTACAGGTATTTCTCCTATCTTGACACACCAGTATACTCCTCCTTTAACACATGAGTTTTCACTCCCAAAGTAAGTATAATAACAAAATGAGAGAAAAAGAAGAAAAGTGCAACAGAAAACCATTAAAAGGGGACACACAGTATTTATGCTTCCCAGGTAAACTGCAAATAGAACTGCCCAAAGAAAATAGAATTATTTGATCGTTGTTTCTTCTTAACTTCATATTGGCTATCTGGGTACCTGATGTATTTGTGTGATGAGCTATGTAGTGAGCAGGTTTTATTCAGAGACTAACTTGTGTTTTATGTTGAGAAGTCCTGAAAAACTGCCTGATTTGATTTGTGAATGGCAGATCACCATTTCAGCATTCTGGTGCTATGGCAATTCCAGCATCAAACAATCAGGAGATAAACAGGATCTTACACATATTCATCCAGATCCCTACTTTGGGATGTGTCATCCAGAGCAGTGTTCATTGTCAACCCCAGGACACATCTGCCTTACATCTCTGTTTCTGTGTACTCCTACCCCACATTTGGTGAAGGTTTGTCCATAAAAGCTGAGACAGGATATTCAGGTTAACAGTTTGACAGCCTGAGCATCACAGACCTCCCAGGCATGGCAATAAATGGCCAGATTCAAAGAAATCTTTTGATATAGCTTTTTCCTTTTACATGTCAATGGCAAAAAAAAAAAAATTAAATAGAGAAGAGGGCAATTTACCATCTGTCATTATAGAACTATCCCTCACTCCACCCTTAAACTGACTCATGCCTCTCAAGTAGGTAACAGCATTAAAAACTGAAATTACATTTTGTTCTGAGTAAATGACAAAATAGAGAGTTTGGGTTTCTCTTTTACAGGATCAGTCTGTAACCGGAGGTCTTTACTATAAGGAGTGGATCATTTAAAGTGGTTGCATTATGTGATGTAGGAATGAGTGTTCCCTACAGATTTAACCTCATTTTTGCCAGTGAATCAAAACCCTTTCTTTGTTAAGTACTTGAGGATGTCCAGCAGAACCTGCTGTTCTGGGAATTAAAGTAATCAATGGATAATGTGGGCAAAAGGAAGGATAAAAAAACCACATAAAATCATCATCTCATATTTTAGCCATTTCTCTCAGCAGATCAGTTTTAAAGGAGGAGAAAAGAGCTGATGTGTCTGGTAGTACTGGGAGCAAGATGAATTTGTGTCTTTGGAGGAAATTTCCAAGATAACCTATAAATTATATGATGAACATGCACATATTTCCATAGAGAAATTGAGCTAAATATAAATATTGATAAAATGTAAAAGTAGTCCAAGCTATTTTTTGCTATACTCTAACACCATGGAAAAAATGAGGAGATTCAGAAGATATGCAGAATATTTATTTATTAAACCAGGAAGGAATCTTTCTCCTATGCCAGAACTAGGAAACAAAATCCCTTATATGTCACTACAACATTTTTTTCCATCTGTTTACTAGCTTAGTAAATAAGCAGCAGTGGTTCACTAGATTACCTTTAAAAAGAACCAGGCAAAATATGTGCAATATGTAATGGAAGAGGAGGCAAATCTATTCCATGCAACAGCAATGGAACATAAACCAGAAGGATTACTCCTTCCTCACTGCAGCCACCCAACTGTAATACCAGTTCTCTCCAGCTCGTGCTACAGTAGGTACAACTCTGTCTAGGCACAGCAGCTTCTCCAGGGCCACAGTGTGCAGGAATACAGCTTTGAAGGACGACATGGGGGGGTGTTCTGTGTGTCCCTAACTTGTCCATCCCTGTGGTGCCCTACCCTGCAGGAGCACGGCATTCCCACGGGCATGGGCTACGCAGTGGCCCCGCACCACTCGGGGGTGTACCCGGTGCACGTGCAGCTCTACGAGGCCTGGAAGAAGGTGTGGCACATCCGTGTGACCAGCACAGAGGAGTACCCACACCTGAAACCTGCACGGTACAGACGGGGCTTCATCCACAATGGCATCATGGTACACTGCATTTCCATGTTCATAGCAATACTACTGCAGGGACTCCAGAGGGGGCTGCTCTTACTGGAGGCCTCATGTCTGCCAGCATACTTAAAATTCCTTAAAATTCCCCGGGATTCAGCAGCTGTAAGGATGCCCAAAGAGTGCATTTGTTAGGCAGTTTAAAAGAGGGGGACAAAAGTCACACAGACTCAGGCAACTGCAGAAGTATTCCTCAGAAACTAAATGTGCTCGTGGCCCTTCACTACCAGCCGAGTCGTGGCTGCACTCTGTGAAATCATTAAACTGCCTAAGACCTCTGTTCCCAGCTCTGCTTCATCTTTATGCATGAAAGGATTAGAAACCCATCACCTGGGAAGGTGAACAGGTGTAAGTAATCTCCTCCAGCACTTCTGCAAGGCTGCAGTTTCAGCTCTGCTCCTGAAATTCCCAGAGGCAGGACTGGGACACCTGCCTGACTCTTAGATCCCTCACCCAGGGGACAGAAGGCTCCTCCCATGCACTTAAAAGTGCACAGAGGACAGGAAAACTTAGCAAGCTCTTTGGCCTGTCCTACCAAGATGGGTGAACTGACAAATGTTCCAAGACATTGTTTCAAGTCCCAAAAGCTGCTCTGAATATTGCCTGTGCATACCAAGGGCAAATTGTGATGCCCTAAACAAGGCAGAGGGAGTATCTCAAAACCAAATTCCTGCAGAGCCCAACTACTGCTGGAACAGACTCAAAATCAGCAGTGTTTTTACATGTACCCTAAATGTAGTTTTTGGTTGTCATTTTAACTAAGTAAAAAAATCTAAAATGTTGAATTAAGGGAAACCAAAGTCCTTCCCCAGGTCGATTATGGCACTGCAATACCTGAGTAAGCTGCTGTTCCTCTGTTCCCAGGTGCTCCCTCGACAGACCTGTGGCCTTTTCACTCACACTATTTTTTACAAGGAATATCCTGGTGGTCCTCAGGAGCTGGACAAAAGTATCCGAGGAGGGGAACTGTTCCTCACCATTCTCCTGAACCCCGTAGGTACCTTCTTTTGCTGTTTTTGGATGTGCTGACTGGCAGGGAGGAGGGAGGGGGAAAGGGAAGGAGATCAGGTTGGGAAATCAAAACCAGGACCGCTTGCTCAGAGGTAACAAGCAGTTTAAGAAGAAAGGAGAAAAATGTCTTCTGCCAATTTCCAGCTACAACTGGACCTGCAACAATTTCCGGGGAAATGCATTAATTCCAGCTCCTTATTGTTTCCCAGCCTGAAGCCAGGTGCCCCTGAGAGACATGTCTGAAGCTGAAACTAACCTATGAGGGTAGAAAAAACTGATCTTGTTAATTTTTTTCTTTTTTCCATGAGCTTGGCTCCTCAGGCACTCCTCACACAGCTCAATGGAAACCCCTCAGCCTGAGCCTGATATCATTGTTCCATCACCAGCTCCTAAAAACAGGTTTTGAGCTGCTTAAAAACCGCCTGGTACCATTTAAGACAGGAGCCTAGAGGTTCAAGGAGCAAGGGAAAGAGCTAAACCCCCCAATATTTCAATTATTTTTTCTTGACATTGTCCTCCCTCCTTCCCATTGCACCCAAACAAGCTGCACCAGGGACAAGATGAATGTCCCTGTCTTGCCAGGTGGCCTCATTTTCAGTGAGTTTAAACTCCAGTACTCATTGACTCCTCTGCAGAGCTAAAGAAACTTCAGGTGGAGCTGGCTCTCAAATCCAGGTCACTTTTATTTAGACACCTAGAAATAGATTTTTGGTGCTATACAGTTAGATGCTGGTGAGTGAACATTTGGCTGGGTAAGTAAGTTGGTGTCCGAGTGGGATTCAGTGGTCTTAAAGAAATGGGACTTTTCTATCAGGAATTTTTCTCTACAATACACATGACACCTCACTTATGAATAAAACAGATCCCTCTTCTTTATCCTGCCTCCCCATTACCTGCAGTTCTCTCAGGCTGGCTTTTCTTCCTGTGCTTTCCTGAAGTGTAGCTTGGAATTCACACTGAGCTTTATCATACTTGGATGAATATCTGTGCATTTCTCACTTAGGTGAAGATTTCCTCAGATTTGGGCAGTGCAGCAACCTGCAGCAGAGCATGCACAGCTCCTAACCTTACAAAGCAATGCTTAGAACAGCCCAAATTCCTCAGCCAATCTGTGTCCCAGTAACTTCAGAGTGCCCTAGATATTGGTGGTGGTATTTGAAAAAACTGCCATGATCAACTTTTGATTAAACAGTTTTTCAAGAGGTTTATAGAAACTCAGTCCCTTCCTCAGGTCGTGGTTAGCAATTTCAGCAAATGTACTACAAATACCTATTAAGCTCAAATACCAAAAATGTTTGTGCTTCCATGAAGCAATATCACACAGATGGTTAAATTAGAAAGTGCCCAAGGGACACTGCATTGAAATAAAGTTTGCAGAGAGATTGTCAAGGGGATCTTCTGATGGAATTTTTTTTAATGGCTTCTACTGAATGCTCTGTGGCTCAGAGAGATATTTTCACTGTCTAATTTATGAATCCTAAAGATGAGTCATGTCTGGCAGAGATGATTTAGTAGTAGGCAGAGGAGGGATAAATTCCACCAAGACAGACAGAAATCAAACCAACTTCCTTGGAGTTTTAATGAGGGTTACAAGAATCCCAGGCAGACCTTTCCAGAATCTAGCTAAGGCAGCAGGCTGCTCAAGTCTGCAGTTTGGGGTACTTACTCTTTGCATAAACACTTCAAAGCAAAGCTCATTAAAGTTAGTGGGGAAGGCTCAGCAAACAGACTGGCCTTGAAATAAACCCAGATAGTCAAACTCTTTCAATCCAGCTCCCCTCTGAAGGTTTTCCTTCATGTGGAGGCTAAGAGCAATAACAAGGAGCTTCAGATGTAGGTACAAATAAGAAATACAAATACCGTTTGGGGCAGAAAATTAAACATTATCTTCTTGGAATTTTGCTTTACTATTTGATTCAAGTGAGAAAAAATTCAGTTTAAAGTTTCTCATCTCCCTTGCCAGACCAAAGCTGACTGTTCAATCAGAGTTAAGTTATAATTATCTTTGATGTTATTTACTATGTGGTTTGACAAACATCAAAACCCAGTTAGTCACTAAATCTTAATTAGAACAGACCTCCCAAAAGCTGTAGCATCAGCACTTGCACAGCAGCAGTGAAAAGAGAGCAACAAAACCACCACACTCACTAGAAAGAAGGGAAGAGGGAAAAAATACATCTAAAACTACAACCAACGAAAATATAAAAAAGCTTTACAAAGCTGGTTTTGTGCCCAAACTAATTTTGATAGCAAAATAAAACTTGTGCCAACACTATGATTCTTGTGGCAGCATAAGTATCTCTATTAAGTACAGTTAGATCTTAAGCCAAGAAAAGACATTAATACTCAAAAAAGTACATTGCTACTCATGATGTACCTTCAAAGACAAGAGTGCAATACCAAAGAGCATCTTACAAGAAAATCATCATGTCCTTAATGGGAATGTAACACTACCCAGCTATGTAAATATGTTAGAAAATTCTCTGGTTCTGTTCAGCATTGTGAAAAAAATATTTAGGTTTTCTGCAGGTGTGCAGCATTCCGCAGCTCCAGCAGCAGAGGCAAAGTCAGCCTGAAACTCGTAAAAATTTATTTTCTGTTTAAAACCACGTTGAACAGCATCATGTCATTTTTTCTCTTCCTAAACCTTCTCAATTCTTTACAACTTTTTGCAGTGCTTTGAGATATCTTTTTACCATTTGCTTCATTGGGTTATATAAGATGAAAAAAGAAAGCTTATGGCATTTCAAAGGAGTTCAACATTTCAGTTATTCTGAGCCTTTTTAAAATTCTACCTCTCATTATTTGCTTAGCTTAATTGTGCTTTAGAATAACTATTTCTTCTCACAGAATATGTTCTTACAATCTCCCTCCCTCATTGTTTCTTTCACCAGTGCTGTGCCACATTGGTTTTCTTTTAAACCTCTTCCCATCAACTCTCCAGGCACTTCTGGTTTTGCCACACTCTGTAGAGAAACACAAGGTAACCAGCAGTAAAACCAGCCTGCTTTAAGACACCTGCTTTTTTTTTGGAAAGGGAATTTGGTGTGGAAGCTGTGCTATTTTCCCAGGCTCCCATCATCTGCTATCATGACCAAACACAAAACAGGAGGTGGAGAGAGCAAATGGGATGAACAGAGCAAATCCCTCTCTGCTTCCAAATGTAACCCATGAAAATTCAGAATTACAGGCAACCCATTTGTAACAAAGTCCCCAAAACTGAAATACTTGCAGCAACAACAACAAAAAAAAAGCAGGTTTCTCATAGGCAAAGTTAGAGAACTCCATTGGTGCTGAAGTTTTCTGGGAGATTTTCCACATCCAAATGTCGGGCTCAAAACCGAGTGGGTTCTCTGACCCTGCCCTTCATTCAGTCTCCCCGGGAAGAGTCTGACATGTTTAATGCTTTTACAAACTGTTCTATTTATCACCTCTTGAGCATCCACAAGGTCTCCCACTATCTGTTTGATGGCTCCTTTCCTTTCCTCCCCTGCTCCACAGGCCATAAACAACAGCCATAAACATTTAACCACCAAGATAAGCTAATAAATACAGCCCTAAATATTATTGCCTCCACAAACAACAGCGAGAGAGTCATTTCTCCTAAAAAAAACACCTCTTTAAACCAGAGAGCTTTTTATTAAGCCAGCAAGTGACAGCACAAAAGGCACCTCAGCCAAGCACTACAGCAAAAATGAGTG
Source organism: Geospiza fortis (assembly GCF_000277835.1). Lineage (NCBI taxonomy): Eukaryota > Metazoa > Chordata > Aves > Passeriformes > Thraupidae > Geospiza > Geospiza fortis. The sequence continues at coordinate 406,365 of NW_005054556.1, read as the reverse complement.
CATGGGGCCTTGAGGAGAAGCAGCAACACCCGCGGGCCTGGTTGAGCAGTCAAGTGAATTGGATTTATTTGCCCATGTGATACACGTTTTCCCATTACCTGTTCACCTGAAAAGCTTTTGGATAACCCAGAATCCTGGCATCCCTTTCTTCTCTCCCTGTTACATAGGAATTCACCTGGAGTGACTCTTCCTTTCCCCTTCCTCTCACAGGGTGTTTTTACTCCATCTCCCACTGACTCCTTTCCATAGTTCCACCATAAAAATGGGCACAAGTAATTTTTCTCCCTATTTTTATATGTATAACCTTCCCTATTCTAGGTTTACACCTGCCTCACCACATAGGATGAGAGTCAGGCACACCCTGCACAGCATTTGGCCCACAAAGCCACCAAAGTATCACATATTCACAACTGACAGATCAGGTTAAAAATGGAAAAGCAGCAGAAAAAGGGCGAAGTTAAACACTTCTTCAGGCTTCTCTTGCCACTTCAATCAAACACCCCTAAGAAGCTTTAAGCAGAGGTGAAACGTGGCAGATGAATTTCAGGAAGATTAGCTTTTCTTCACAGGAATTTTGTTGTCGAGAGCGAAATCAGACCTGTGATTGAAAGGTAACTTTGAACTCCCCTCAGCAGAAGCTACAGGCAGCCCATAATAACGTACATTATTATTCCAGCTCCCTGGGAAGTGGCATGGGACGCTTTTAATTCTGAGGGCCACTTAAAGGCAGTTCCATTTTTAAACTCTCCCCGTGACTAAAGGGCTCTTGCTCATTCCCAGCCTGTTGGATCTGTATTCTCCACATCCTGCATGTGCCACACTTGGAAGATTTTGTTCTTGTTCCCTGCTCTCTCTCATCACAGAGACAGAGGAGGATCACACGTTATTGCTTTGGCATATTAAAAGCAAATGCAGAGAGGGGTTAATTTATACCTTCCACAAGAGATTTGGGAATGTTATTATGGAACATCTTGAGTGCTGGTAATGTTTTTCTTTTTATTTGCTTTGTTTCTCTGAGTATAGTTATAGAAAGAATAAAAAATAACCTTGGGCATTGTAGGAAATGTGCTGCAACCCAAAAGTAATTCACAGTGCAGTTCAGCTGAGGGCCCTGTGAGCTGAGCATCTCAGCACATTTTGGGCACAGAAAAAATCAGGCAGGCAACCTCCCAATAAAAAATGTCAATATTTTTGGAGCTGCAGTTATCAGGGTGCAGCCCACAGGGACACACGTGTCCCTCTCCAACCTGACAAGAGGGAAAGGTTCATTCCACCAAATGAGAAGGGAGTTTTGTTAACAAGTCACATCAGAATTTATCTCAATGCTCATAAACACACAAATCAACCCTGACCTTCCTCACGGTCCCAAATATTTTTCCCTCCTTGGTAAATCATTATTTTCCCCCCTCATCCCACATGGCTGTACAGAGCTACTACAGGGAAATATTATCCCATGGAAACTCAAGCCTTCAGCAGCACGTTTAGAAACTAATTAGCTTGAAACCCAGAGCATCAGGAAAACATTTCAAGGATAGCACATCTCCTTTCCTTCTTTCATGACATTTTCCTGCTTTATGAAAGCTGCTGCTCCACTCCACACATTTTGATATTTCACCAGAATTCCTTCCCAGCAAGTTGGGTGATGGCAGAAATAGCAGTAAACGACTGCATGTCAACAAGGGGGTACTGGGGAGGGAGGGAAATAATCTGATACCTTCATGCACACACCATGCAATTATTTATTCAAGTGTCAGGAGCAAGTCTTCCAGGTGAAAAGAAGCTGACTCAGAATTCTCTGATTATTGAAAATGAATCCTTAATAGAAGTAAATGGCCAAGAACTAAATTTCCTCGCTGTGCTCACCATTCAAATTAATTGGAAAGTGGCTGATTTGAGAATATTATATCCTCTAGTGAACTGAAAATGCTGCCTTTTTTTTCTCTGAAACCAAGAGTGGAGAATTAAATTAACTCTGAGGTTTGTTTGCTCAGAGTAGGCCACCAAACTGGATTAATTAATCATCATTTATGAACACTCTATCACCCAGAGCAGTCAGAAAACTGCTAAGATAGCAACATGACAGTAGAACTGTTATAAAAACAAATGATACATTTCCTGCATCTCCAGCCTATAGCAACTTACCAGGCATTTCTTTGCAGTTCAAAAGAAAATATCCTGGTGAAAACTCTTTCTTAGTTTTTATAGGAGTGCTCAGAATAAACAGAATGATTTATACTTGTTCTGTAACTTGGTGTCCATAGGGAATGCCAGGGAATGTTTCCTTCCTCCACCTGGAGATTACAGTGTCATGTCAGGGATAAAAGACATCATTCATCCCATCATTCCAAGCCTGGTTAGAAGCAGATCTTAATTTACCACATCTCAAAGGAGAAATGGCAGAGAAACTGTCATTTATGGGCACTTATCCCAAGTCATCATCCTTTGGGCTTCTTTTTGCCTCCATGTCCTTTGTCCTCTACAGCTCTGCCTCATGTTCAGCTTGACCTAAACCAACAGCACCCAAACCCACTGCAATCTGCTTTATTTCCTTAATTTGAACATGGGTTTGTTCTTAAGTCTGAACTGAGTAGATTTATTTCTTTTTTTAAGAGAGACTTTATAGTCGGAGGAAGTCTTTTCAATGAGAAAACACAGATGGCAAGAAAACAAATTCCTGTATCATGAATTTCACTAGAAAATGGAAATAACAAGAGATTGAATTGCTGCAGACTTCTGCAAAGGCTTCCTGAGGCCCACAGATGTGAGTGGCAGCAGCTTTGGCCACAATTAGCTGTGCTGCTGATCACTTACAAAAGTGTAACAAATGAACAGCCATAAACATCCATTCAGATCTTCCACCCTCACCCAGCTACATATCAATTGCACAAATTCATCAGAAGCAGCAGTTACTTTTTTCACAGCCTCTCAAAGAATGTGCTGAGAGGAAAAAAACCTAAAAACCCCAAATTTTTTCTACTAGCAGGCTTTGGGAAAAAAAAAAAGAGAGAGACAGTTAACTAATATATAAAACTAATGGATTAGAACCTCCCAACCAGTTTTCTTCATCTGGGACCCCCCACACCTTGTGGTGCCACAAATGTATATGACCTGGGGAGCAGTGGCTGTGTTGGAATGTGCTCATGATTTAGCCTTCACTTTAGAAGCAAAACTTGGAGAGATAACAGGAAAAAAAATAAAATATCAAGCCTAGCAACTGTATTCTCAGAAGGAAAGGAACAAGGCACAGGATTGTTCTGTCAATACTGAGGAATTCATTTAATCCTGCCAACTAAACAATGGAAAAGCAGAAAGCGTTCCTGCGTAAATGAGAACCAATTTTGCTCTTCCAATAGGGAATTTTAAAACAGCATAGAGGCTCTGCAGCATTTGTACAGCTGTCCCAAGGCCACTTCCCACCACTGCTGGACAGCAGCTTCCAACTCCCATCCTGGGAGCACTCGAGGTGGAGAGCAGACACAGTAATGAATATGGGCACAGGAAATAAAATGGCATTCTGTGGTTTTGTTTCCCCTTCAATCAAAGACAAAAAATATTTCTGTCCAAACATTGACTTTGTTGCTTTCTTTAGAGATATTATATTTGGAAAATATTTGATTATCCTGTCAAGAGCATTAAAGTATAAACAGATGTGCAGAGTGGAAAGAGAGCAAAACTAAAAAAAAGAGTGCGATTTTCAGGCATATAAATGATTTTGTTTCAGCAGCAGAAGGGTCATGAATATGAATAGTGCTGAATTCTAGAGAAGCCATGTGTCATTATTAAAATTAGTGCTTTGTCAACACAAAAATCTCCCTCCCAGCCTCCCCCTAGCCACAGAAGAATCCACGCATTAATTCCTCCCTTCTGGCAAACCTTATTTAAAAAAGCTAAAAACACCAAACATCCATTTCCCCTCAGAACAGTGGAATGCCCACATGACACCCAACTCTGGCTCCTGGGCTTTCCAGCAATGGGCCAAGCAGCAGGAGGAAAGGACATAAAAGGGAACATTGATCCTATTTAATTGTGGAGTGGCTGAGAGGATGAGGTGGAACACATTTATACCTAAGTTTCTTAATGGATTTTTTCACTGCAAGTGCTTGATCGAT
>NW_005054556.1:380190-402246 GCF_000277835.1 Geospiza fortis | reverse complement strand
GTTTCAGATACCAGCAGAAAGGAATCAGCCAATCTTTTATTCCCAACACAGAATTGCCATCCTTGAGATTGTGTCGCACTCCAGCTGTGCCCTCCAGAGGCAGGTGGCTAATCTTTGTCCAAAACCAAGTACTTTTAGCTAAAGCTGTGCTAAATTTGGCAGCTACAGGAGGGAAAAAAACCTCTTTATTGTGAATTAATAGGGCTGTGTATCCAGAGCAAGCACACAAACTCTGAGTACAGGATATAGTTTCAAGGCACTGGTTTTTGTTCAAATAATTTTTTTAAAGCCCTTTGTTTCTCACTACTAACTACTGTAGGTTTCATTTTCTATAACACAAGCCTGAATATACAAACATTCCATATAGAGAAAACACCATTCCATATAGAGAAAACACTGTATATCTAAATTCTAGTTGTAAGTGATGTGAAATAGCCCTAGAGACAAAAACCACACAGTGAAATGGTGTGATGGTCCTGCCATTAGTTTGCAAACAATCTGCTATCATCCATGCTCTAAAGTGAGCAGTTCAAACCCATCACCTTTCATCCCCAGTGATTTGGAGGTAGATGACAAAGAATTAAATCCCATTTTACTGCATGAATAATGCATCATATCTGGGGCTTTTTCACTTCCAAAAAACCACTGGAGCAAAAGAAGTCAAAAGAGTGTCCAAGATCTTTTGACTCCATGAAGAGTTATTAACTAGATCTTTTAAATTGGTTTGCAACATAATGAAACTCCCAGAATAAGCAAATACTCATCTCCTACAAGTACATTTTAACATTAAAAACAATCTCATCCATTTCCAAGGGTAAACAAAGCACAACGAGCAAACAGATTTACTTGCATACTTCATTTGGTGCAATAACATTAAATGTCATTTAGCACTCATCAAACAAATGCTCCAGAAGCAAGGTGATATTCTCCAGCAACATTTCCTACAAGTGTTTTCCTTTGCAGCACTTTAAAACCGTTTGCAGGACGAACTCTGCACATTTGCAGGAGTTAAACTAGCAAGGATCTCTTTGTGTTGGCTGGGGTTTATTTTGTGAGGAGAGGATGATTTATTACCTTCCTTATGGTTTCTGGGGTAGTACTTAGAGACATGCACCAAGTTCAGGGTAATTTTAAGATTCACTCTGTTTATGTCAAACATTTGGGGTCATAAAACACACAAGCACTGGAATCCACCAAATCAATCCACAGGAAAAAAAACAATTTGTACAGCTTCCAATCTCTGCTTAGCCCAGGCCCAGAGCAGAATAAAAGGGAAGAATAAATTACCTTTTGTGGCATAAAGTGTGCAGAATGCCATCCCACTGCAGAGGGGCCATGAGGGACATTTTCTCCTAAGCTCCATCTGTCTCCTCCTTGGAGGAGCACTAAAAGCTCCTTGTTAATAATTTAACAAACTGATGGAAACATTTCCAAGCACTGGGGGCTGGTGGTTAAAGAAGCACCACCTTGGCACAGCAAGAGGATGAGAGTGGGAAGCTGGTGGCTTCTCATCCCCTGATGGGCTAGGGACAAGCCTGGGACAGCAGAGCAGGAACCTGCAGGAGAGAAAGCTTTCTCTGCAGGTGGATCACTGCTAAAACCCTTCCTGAGACACACACAGAGGTATTTCAGAACTATCTCAAGCAAATCTGACCCACAGCCCAGGCTCCAAAGGACTGCTGCATAAACGCTGTCCTCCAGGCCTGGGTTGGGCAAGGCATCACTCAAAACACACCCAGAAACCCTCCAGCACACCAACTCCATTCATTTTGAATTTAAAAACTCAAAATCCACTGACCTGAACATGACTTCCACAGCAGCTTCCAAAAGAAGAAAGCACAACCTCTATCCCACTGTCCTCCGCATGACTTTATAAACTTCTCCCATTCCTAATCATCCCAGACAAGGCTCACCTGGACACAATTATCTCTGTGCAGAGCAAACCATTTACTGAGAACCAGGTGTCCCCACTGCTGCCAGGTGTCCCCACTATTGATAGCTCATTTCTTCAGAATGAGGCTGCTTCAGTCCCCCAAATCTGCCTGCAGCTGTGATCCAATTTCACTGTCAGTCCATCCCAGCTCAGGCCACTGCACTGACTAAAACAGCCAAGTGACAACATTCAGTTTGGTGCCATCTTCACAAAAGTAAATAATGACAATCTACAGGTAAAACAACCACAAAACTGAGTTTAATCACCTCGTGGAAAGAAAATGCTGGGAAATACATTGGTCACATTGTTCTTATAAACTCTCTTTATTCCTCTGAAATAAATCATGAGATCTACAAGGCAGTGGCCACGTAAAGGCTGATAACAAGAAGTTATATCAGCTTTAAGGAGAAAATGAAGACAGAGATACTTAGCTGAGATACCATCCTTCACAAAGCCTGGGAGTGTTTGTGTCAGAATTTATTCCCTTACTTACAGCCATGCTATTCTAGGCACACCAGCCAGCACCAGGGGGGGACAGCAAATTGGATTTTTGGTGTGCCATGCCTGAAAGGCTCCTCTTGCCCCCAGATCAGCATTTTCATGACCCACCTGTCCAACTACGGCAACGACCGCCTGGGCCTCTACACCTTTGCCAACCTCGCCAGCTTTGTCAGGAGCTCCACAAACCTGAGGCTGCAGACGCTGCCCCCCGTGCAGCTGGCCCAGAAGTACTTCCAGCTCTTCCCTGAGCAGACTGATCCCCTGTGGCAGGTAAAGGCACCTCCTCTTCCTCCTCCAGCTGCAATCCCCTCATTGGAACGAGCATCTCTTCTTCTAAAAAGCCTTTTTCGAGCATGGGAATGTGAGTTCAACACTGTCATCTAACGGTTACATGTACCTGCCTTTTCTACCTGGAATGCCTTGAGCCACGCTGAGCTTGTGGTTACACAGGCTTAAATCCAGGAGGGCACCAAGGAAACCTGTGCAGTTAGTTAGGGCTTACAGTTGCCAAAAGGTGCAGAAAATTTCCCCTATAATTTTTAGCCCAGCTACAAAGGAAGTATAAATCTATAATATTTCCACTGGGCTGCAGCAATTCCGTTCAGCTGATGATTTTCTCCATCATATTTAGTTAATTTTATTCACCAGCAAAGTGTATCCTCTGTTACCTCTGCAAAAGCAGCACCTGTATGATAACTGCTTTGAAGAGCAGCCAGTCCCAACCTCTTCTGCAGGGCCTTTTGTTCACAGGTTTTTATTTTGCATTCATAGGTAGGAGAAAGATAAGGAGATGAATAATATCCCACATTTCTATTTTGTCCTTCCCTTTTGCATTCTCACGTAAATTAAAATTGGCACTAAGCCCCATGCATCCAGAGCCACTCTGACAGCTCAAAAAGTAATGCCTCAAAGCCATCCAGAGGCTTCCATCTGAAGCTCAGATGGAAACGTGATTAAATCAATGTTCCAATCTTTTTTTTTCCCCTTCATTTTCTTTTCTGCTAATGACTGAACCTTGTCCTCAGTCATTCACAGCCACTGTGCACACACTGTGGGATGTTGCTGCTCAGTGTAGGGCTCTGGCATTAGTGCAGAGCACTCAGACCCTGCAGAGGTTTCAGATCCCCAGTGTGATGGGCACCCCCACCTTTTGTCCTTCAGAACCCGTGTGATGATAAGAGACACAGGGATATTTGGTCCAGAGACAAAACTTGCGACCACCTGCCCAAATTCCTGGTGATAGGACCCCAGAAAACAGGTAAGGAGCACAAGGAGAGCATTTAAAAGTTTCTACAAAGTCAAAGGTGCTTTTTTAACTTTTCAATATTTCCTAATGGTGCCTCTTTTCGTTGTCATAGGAACAACAGCCCTTTATTTATTCCTTCTGATGCACCCTTCCATTATCAGCAATCTCCCCAGCCCAAAAACTTTTGAGGAAGTTCAATTCTTCAATGGCAACAACTACCACAAGGGAATTGACTGGTAAGAAGAATGACAAAAACGAGGTGTCCATTCTTAATGCATGGAAAATCACAGTGGAACAGTTCCAGGAGTGGGTGTGACATCCCCTTAATTACTGGATGAATTTGTTATGCTGGGAATTATCAGATGGAAAGAGAATCTAATTGGTAATGATGGGGCATTTAATCAAGCCCCTAATTTTGTTTAGACATTACAGTAAGAAGTTTCTGAGTTTTCACACAAATGAATGCAAGAGGCAGTTCTGTCATGAGTTCTGTCTTCATGCTGAATAACATCTCTGTCTTGTCATAGCTGTAGCTGCACTGTTCCTTCCAAAGTGGCTTTTCATGAAGTGAGGTTCCATTTATCTCTTCTCAAGGATCCATCCAATCAATTTTAAATGGAAAAAAACATTCAAAGCCAAAATTCAAATCTTGCATTCTGAAAGCGTCCAAAAGCAAAGATATGTCAGTCCCAAAATGAAGTACTTCAACAATGTTAAAATTAAACAGTTTGACATTTAAATGTTGACATTAAATGTTGACATTTTGAAGCTTTTCCCATTTTTTTTCTGCAGCTAAAACTGAACTCACACCAAACTGGTGAAAGACATCCCTTTGACACTGAAGTTATTAGCAAAAATCCCATCCATCACAGGAAAAACCTAATTACCAGACTTCATGAGGGCTTTAGCTATTACCAGCACCAGCCAAGAGCCAAGATGCACTCGGCATTACTCCAGTCTGGGCTGAGCTAAAAAATTCAATTTTGCTTCTTGAGAATTATGTCTGAAAATTCCCCTTGTCACCCACCATGAAATGGGAAGCACGGGGCCGTGACCCTGTTGTGCTGCTGCTCATTCTGACAAGTCTCTTCCCCTCCAAGGTACATGGAATTCTTCCCCACTCCTTCCAACACCACCACCGACCTCCTGTTTGAGAAAAGTGCCAACTATTTCCACTCTGAGGAAGCTCCCAAGAGAGCTGCTTCCCTCATCCCCAAGGCCAAGATCATCACCATCCTCATTGACCCGTCGGACCGCGCCTACTCGTGGTACCAGGTATGGAATCCTGTGTCCCCAGGAATGCACAGCGGGGCCACTGCCAGGGGATGCTGGTGGTATCAGTGGGAATCTGTGTCCTTGGGCAAGTAATGGGAGTTGTGGCACAGCCTTGGCACCCCGTGGGAGCAGGAGGGTGCTGGATGCCAGGTTTGCAGCTGGCACCTGTGACACCGGTGCCAGGAATGATGAAAGTTCCCAGCACAGAGCTGCCACCAGCTGGAAACAAACAGTTTAATCTCTACAGCTGACAGGGCACAGAGGGAGAGCACTGCTCCATGCCCAGGGAAAGGAGCCCAGCCAGGGAATCAGAGCTCTTGATGCTGAGAGTCCGGCCCCACTTCCCTCCCCCAGTGTGTGCTCAGCAGTGTGCAGCGGTGCTCAGATGGACCCAGCATCTCCTGAAGTTTCCAAGGAGGTAAAAAGAGCTGTGACTGGAGACACTGGCTTTTTTCTCTCCTTGGAAACAAAAGCAAGCCTGTTGTTTTCCCCAGGAAACTCCAGGATGCTCTTCCTTGCTTTTTACTGAGCCCGCACCCTTCTATAATCTGCACTATTTAAAAATTCTATTTTTAGGGAAATATATAAGCATGGTTGTGAAAATGGCACAGGCAAACACATAACGGAAACACTAAATGCAGTGTTAAAATAGCCTCAGATTAATAATGCTGGGATAGCGTGAAATACATCATTTCTGACCCTGCCAGCAAGTTCTGCAAGGAACAAAGCACGGCCGGGGCTGCAGTTTGCACCGGGTCATATCTCACTGGCAGCTTTCCAGCTGCCGAGGCAAAGCAGTAAAACAGTGATTTTTAAGATCTTTAAGATTTCAGGCTTCATCTGCAGCATCCCTGTGGCACGTATTTCCCTGCAGCACCAGCGCTCCCACGAGGACCCCGCCGCCCTGAGGTTCAATTTCTACGAGGTGATCACGGGCGGCCCCCGGGCGCCGCCGGAGCTGCGGGCGCTGCAGCGGCGCTGCCTGGCCCCCGGCTGGTACGCGCTGCACATCCACAGGTGGCTCTCGCACTTCCCGCCCTCCCAGGTAAGGGAGCCCGCCCAGCTCGGCCAGCCTTGGCACGGCCTAAAGCGGTCCCGAGGCTCCTGTGCCCCGGGAAAGCCGCAGCTGCAGCGTCAGACCTTGTGCCAGGGCTTTTCAGAAATAGAAATTTCATCCTGCTCCCTAGTCAGTCCCCATCATAGAATACTTCACATGTCTTTGATCCTCAGATGGAATTGGCCTTTCTCAGGGCTGGAGCACAGATTCCTTCTTTTGCCCCCTCTTCCTTCAGATATTTTATTGGATTGTCTTTTATAACCTTTGCCATGAAAAATTTACCTAAGCCCATAGATCTAAAGAATATTTCCATTGTTGAAGGAATAATTATAAAATAACCTAAAGCAAATATTTTAGTACTACAAAGCACATGCATGGGCCCTCTTTGTCCAAGGACATGGTCACATGGCAGTTCAGGTCTGTGCCTCCTGTCAGGCAAAGCTGTGAAAGGCTCTGTCAGCAGCAAGGATCCCCAGAGACTGCCCTGGGTGGCACAGAATGTGCTGAAAGGAGGCAGAGCTGAGCATTGCCTCAGCTTTGTCAGAGATCTGAGGGAAAAACAAACAACAAACAAACAACAAAAAGAACTAGGAGCTCTGCCTTCTTGCAATCCTCATTTTTCTTTTTATCCAGCCTCAGCTGTACTAAAGAGAAGAGAAGCAGGTCAATCCCATTTCCAGGAGAAGGGAAGAAATCTCAGTCATTTACTTCCTTCTTTCTTCTCTGGCCTTTGTACTCTTTCATAAATGGGGAGGGAGTCCTGCCCAGAGCTGCTGAGCTGGCAGCAAGGGCAGCATTGCCCTGGGAGCAAACAGGCCACGTCTCCTCCTTCCTCACCTCATCCAAACTTATTCCTCCAAAGGAGAGGAGGATGTTCTGGCAAACTCTGAGCATGCAGAGGGTGCTGAGCATCCCTTGCCCTGTTCCCTGGGCTCCTCCTCTGCCCTCACCTGGAGCTGCTGCCTTCTCTCCTCAAGATTTCCCACAGACACATCATAAACCTCAACAATATTTTACATCCTTTCCTTATCTCTTTTCTCAGAATTGTCTGACTGTCGGGTTTGGCTTGGGAGGTTTAACTCCTGCATTTGAACAAGATGCACACACAGAGTTACAACGCGCCCACCTATGCAAATCCAACTCAATAAAGTAAAAAGCAAACCTAAAAAGGAGTTTGTCCACATGAATGCCTTTAGCACTGTACAAAGTTGTGCTAATTTAAATCCTGGTTATCACAGAAGTGAAATAATGCCATTTTTTGGTTACCCTTAGTCCTGTTTCCAAATCAGTGCCATATTTACCCCTGCAGTTGCTCATTATTGATGGACAGCAGCTGAGAAGTGACCCTGCTACTGTGATGGATGAAGTGCAGAAGTTTCTGGGAGTCTCTCCTCACTACAATTACTCTGAAGCCCTAACGTGAGTGTATTCCCTTTCTTATCTGCCCTGTGGGATCCCAGGGCACATCCCCTCCCACCAGGATCCCCGCATTACTAATTACAAACACATCAGGACAACAATAACTTGGAGAAGCTTGGGGTTCTCTCCCATCAGTCTCCAGGAGCTGAAGCCTGCAGTGTCAGGTGTGGAAAGTTTGGCTTTATCATTCCAAAGGAGCCTGATGGCAGAGGCTGGGTGAGGAGCACCCCTTCCCTAATCCCATTTTCCTGTCTGGATTTCCATGTACAGCTGAGACTCCTGCAGGGGTGGGAGTGGGCTGAATTCTCCTCTCCCCTCTTAGTCCAGCAGAAAGTTGTAAGAAGCTTTTGCCCTGAGCCTCCCTGTGTGAGGAGCAGCATCTCCTTACAGCCCCAGCCCTGGGATAGCTGTGGTCTGGGAAGCCTGGCACTGCTTTTCCAAGCCCCTGAGCCAGCACATGGAGTGGGAAGCAGCAAAGCCTTTGCTTCACCTTCCCTGCAGGCTGGTCCTGAGGGAAACACAACCACAGACTTTGCAGCTGCCCCACACTGCTCCTCTCTGCTTGCAATTTCCATTTAATGTTTCCTCTCCTGGCAGGGTTCAGCTTATTTATATCACAGGTTCAAAGTAAGACTTCAGTGCTTAAGGAAGTTGCTCTGCCAAAACCTTTTTCTAGAGAAAGAATTTTGGATTTCAGAATGCAATTTTTTAAGTCACTGGTTTCCAAAGAGGGTGGAGGGGAGGAGGAGTCTGATCACAGAGCTGAGCTATTGATGCTTGAACAACTCACATCTGCAGTGCCTTCTGCTGGGTTTTTTAAATCCACACCCACAGACATACATCTTCCTTGCTGGAACTAAATTAAAGTCAGTGGAGTCGCACAGCAGGAAGAAATTTGGCCTCTCATACTGGTTTGGACAGGAAAAATGGATTGTAAACAGATCCATTAAATTATGCACTCCCTGTTTAGAGGCATCAAGAATGCAAATGTGCTGTGGAAGCCCTCACTTCTGCACGGATTTGGGATGGAAGGGGAAAATGCATTAAAGGGTGTAGCTGCTTTCTGGCAGGGCTTGTCAAAGGGGAAAAGATTGCAGAGGATTGTTCCCAGTCATTACTGCCTAACCACTGCACAGCACACATTCCTAAAGGTGTCAGGAAGCAGCCTAAGGAGCCAGTCCTGTGAACAGCACTGAGCAACAAGTCCATCACCCTGAGTAATTGTGTGAAAGTCCTGCAGGAGAATAAAATCAACCCAGGCAGAAGGGAGCCATGGGAGGGGAGCAGAGGGGCACAGAGGCAGGGCTGGAGGAAAACACAGGATGAGTGGAGTGTGCTTAGGAAAGTGTTCTCCCTTGGAGGGCTGCTGCATTCTGTCAGAGAGTGAGATCCTCATGGAGGCATTGCTTGGCTCTGCCCTGGCAAGCATTCCCTGCCTCTGGCATCAGGTACTGCCTTCCCAGAACCCTGCCTCTCCCCCAGGCTTGCTCTGCAGGGAAGGGAAGATAACCAGGCCTCCAAGGATTGCTGCTGACAGCTCTAAAACGCTCCCCTGTAGCTTTAGCCTTAGGGCTATCACTATTTTTAAATAAATACCTCCACTGTGCCAAATTACATTTACAGAAGCCCTAAGAGCTCTGTGATTTCTGAACATAGAGGGTTGAATTCAGCCCGAACTGTCTCACCCTCTTTTCCCCTTCCCAATTTTGCACATCCTTTTCATAATGTTCAATAAGCTCCTTCTGAGGCAGAAGGATTGTTTGGGGCATAGTTTTGCAGTTTCCCTTTTACCCAGCACACGATGTTGCTGCTCCTCTTGGGAAATCAATGCAAGGCAGCTGAAGCACTTCACCATGCAAGGACCAGATGGGAAAGGCCAAAGCAGAAATGAATCTATCATCAATATGCACATTTAATCAATGATTTATTTGTTTTTAATTGATACAGCTACAGAGACAATTTAGGAAACAAAGGTCAGGCTGCATTAATAGGCTGGGCAAGAAAAAACCCATGGAGAAGGTTCACCCTTCTCCTGAAATTCACTCACTTCTGCATCCGTGTCATAGGGACAGGGCAGGGGCAGAAAGGTGGTATGTAACTAATTAACTCTGTGCTCCAGCCAATTATCCTTCATCCCTCTCAAACATCTGCTAAGCAGCAAGAATGAGCAGTGTTTGGATGTTTTATGGCTGCTTCCAGTCCCAGAGCAGTAAATTCCAAACCCAATGCCACGTGGTGCCGTTCGTTCCTCAGCGAGCGCGTTTGCAAGCACTCATCCAAACCCCTTCTATCTCTGCATTTCAGACACCACAATCAAATGGCATGGCTCAGATAAGGCTGCTAAGACAGTGTTTATGCTACAATGCCATCCTAGGAAGGAAAATGGTATTGAGATGCAGTGATAGGGAGCAGCCAGCTTCTTCTTCAGGCACATTAAGTCATCAGCACCCAAGCAGCGCTTCCTCAGGAGACCTGCACATCACCCTGTGGGCTGGACAAGGACAACAAAAATGACCCACTGCAGGTAGTGGGGAAAACTTCCTGCCTTTGGGCACTTCCAAGGTAGATTTATGGGAAAAAATGAATCCCCAGAGTTTACACAGGAGAGGAAAGCTGTTTCCTACTCTGTCCTCAGAATTCCAGTCATCTAGAGAGATGTGTGCAGCACTAATTTTAGGCTAACACTGATGTCTCAGTAGCCAGGAGATGTTTCTGTAGCAAGGTCTTTTAAAAGATATGATCCTCCACAGGTTTGACCCTCAGAAAGGCTTCTGGTGCCAGTTATTGGAAGGAGGGAAAACAAAGTGCCTGGGGAAAAGCAAAGGTCGGAAATACCCACCAATGGACCAAGAGGTAAGGGCTGTTCAGAAATTTATGGGAGCAGTTTTAATACTGACCTTAAATAAACACACTGATTACTTTCCCCCCTTTGTTGTATTTTCACTGGGTTGATGTTTTTACAAATGAGAAACTTGAGCTTTGGAAGAGAGGGCATTGAGTTCCCCTGTGAGAGCCCATTTGTGGGGTGGGTCACCTCTAACCTCATCTTGGTTTGTTTCTCCCCCTCTCAGTCCCGAGCGTTTCTGTCGAGCTACTACCGAGAGCACAACGTGGAGCTGTCCCTGCTGCTGCACAGGCTGGGCCAGCCGCTGCCCTCCTGGCTGCGGCAGGAGCTGCAGAAGGTCAGGTAGCACCGGGGGCACCCGGCCCATCCCTGCCCGCTCTCCCCCCCCCGCTCCTCCGGCTCACTCGGCATCGTCAGGACAGGACCTCACGGACCCCGCCCTTCCCAGCGAATCCAGACAAACCACAGGAGAATAAATAAAAAGCCCCAAACCCAAGCCCGACAAGTGTTGGAATGGCCGTGCTGCCGGCGGAGCGGCACCGAGCCCTTCGGGCAGCTCCCGGACGCGCCCCCTGCATCCCGGCCGGGGCCGCGCCGAGCCTCGCTCCTCCCTTCTCCAGGAGGCACCCGGAACTCCGCGTGGGACGGACGGACACCGCATGGACAAACTGCAGTCTGTCAGGACACGGGCAAAGGATGGGAACGTCTCTCGCTGGACTGGCAGGTTGGTCATGCGCTGGGCTTTTCCCGCTTTTGTTTGCAAATCCTTTCACGTTCCCAGCAGGCCGTGCAGTGGGGCTCTGCCAGCAGCCCGGTATTGACAGCTCGGCTTCTGTCTGCAGAGCAGCGCTGTGCCTCTGAAACCTCAGGCACTGGGAGAGTCATTTAGGGTCTAAGTCTGCAAACTGGTGCAGAAAAAAAAACTTTAATTACCTTTTTCAGTGTTCTGGACACAAACAGTGTGCTGGAGCACAAACCCTTCCTGTAGACTTTTATGGAGTTGAAAGGACAAACACAGCCCCTGTATATCACATAAACATGTATGACATACATATCTTCATTCCTGAAAATCTGCCTTGTGTATCTCTAGATCAGACACACACTTAGTTGTAAATATCTGCTTTTAGTGCCCACAGGGAAATGAAAGGGTGGTTTACCAAAAATGTGACATGAGCTGTGCTTGGTTCTCAGAGCTGTGGGGGCAAGGTCAGCAAGGCAGGGCAGAAACTCCTTACTTGTCCTGGATGGAGGTCATTCCTCAGACCTGGAAGTGGTAAACACATGTATTTGTATGTAACATAGAAACCCACAATCCCTTATCTTAGAGCACTGGCAACACCACAGTTGACTGGAATAATGAGAGCTCTGGATAAGTAAGGCTTGGTCAGAGAAGAGTATCTAAATGGAGCATTTGATAGAATTATAGCTGTTAAAATGCATTAAAACTGGCTCCGCTTTAATTAAAAGAGGACTGCCTCACTCTTGATTAAAAGCTGAATAAACATGACACTGGTTTCAGGAGCTTTTCAAGGAAATGAGACAAACACTAGAGAATCCAGAAAATTATTTCTTGTTCTTAGCTTTTTGTTTAGAAAGAAGTCCATCTCTCCAGCTCTCAGCTCTGTAATGGCACCATGTCCTGAAAATCCACCAGATATTTTTATACCTGACTCTTATTTTTTAGGTTTGAATGGGCCTCACATTTCCGAGAGATCTCATGTTCCATTGAGAACTGACATTTGAATTGACTTCTTTATGTGTCACAAAGATGAAATAACATTATTTCCAGGTTCCACTCCCTCCACTTGTAACAGGACCCACCAGCACAGAATTTCTCTGCACCACCTTGTGACAGAGGAGCCTTTGTGAACTGCCTAGAAATGATCTCCTTTGCTTTTTTATGCCTTTTTATGTCACTGACCACATCATTGTTGGGATTCTTACAGACCAGCAAAACAAAGGCAGCAAAAATGCAACAGTTATTGATGGCGAGAGGGCTGTGGCTGGGAAAGACCCTGCTGGTCCTTCATTCCTGCCTGTCAGCCACAGGATTCCCGTGCTGCAGGCTGTAATTCAGAGTTTCACAGTGCTGCAGGGGGGCTGCAGCTGCAGTTTGCTCCCATTGCCCTGGAAATGAGAATTCCAGGATGTGACCCTGTGGGGCAGGCACAGGAGTCAGGGCCCGTGGCAGCAGAGCTGATGGTGAAAGCAGAGCTTTGGGAAAGCTGAACTCCTATAACTGAGGTTGTCTTTGAGCAAGAAGCAATCAGAACGGAATCCAAACCCCTCTAAATTATGCATTGACCTCTCAAGGTCTAAAATAAAGTTGCAGGATTAACTGCTCTGAGATGTTGTCTAATAAACCAGATTTCCTCTCTGATAGGGGAGCAGGCTGCCGAGAGTCCCCCAAACAAATTAAAATGGCGGAATTAGAAATTCTTGGGGGAGGAAGAGGTTGTGTAATGAAAGCTCTGATGGGTCCAGGCTCTCTGATGTGATAATGAGGCAGTGGGGATGTGCCCTGAATACAGAACAGGAGCTGAGTGTTTGCTCCTCTCCCTTCCCCCCCTCCCCACTTTGAGGCACGGGACGATCGGGGTTGTGGGGTGCTCATTTCCCCTCTGCTGGGCCACCCAAGAGGGAGACATCAACCACTCATTTAGCTCCCATCAGTAAGGAATTATGTTCACAATAGGCTTAAAATTGATGTTTCTAACAGGAATGTGAGTGTGTGACATCTGTGTCAAGCAGGGACATAAATCAGCAGTGACCACATGGCTGATTGATTGTACTGAACTAGGTAAAAGTCTGGGGTTTCTTTTACATAACTCTGTGTTCATGGGACAGGAATTTCCCTGTCAGACAACATTTCTTACACTGTCTGTATTTCTCTTTTTGTGCTTCCAGTTCATCCTTTTAGTGTGACTGCAAAGGTGTGGACCTGCCCACGGACTCGATTCCTCCATCACTCTCCTATCTAGAAAAGAAAAGCTGCCAAAAAGAAATCAGGATTTGCAAGCAACACAGATTCTGAAGTGTTCAGTGCTCCAGTGACTCGATAACTTTTATAAGACTTCTATGATTTCTGCACTATTTCAGAACAAATGACATCTTGTTGTTAGAGCTGACGAAAAACTTCACTGTCTTGCCCAAGCTCTTTTTTTTTTTAATTTTTCTTTCCCCTCCTACATGATGACAGCAAATCCAGTTGAACAAATACTTGGTGTTGAAGCAGAAGGAATTAAAATAAATTTTGATCACTCAAAGTGTTTTTGTTGGGGGGGTGGGGATGGTGAGGGAGGTCAAGGGCTGTACTTGCTGGAATTGTTTTAAATAATTGGTGTTCTCACAGCTGATTATGGGTTCTTCTCACTGCCACAGAATAAACACTTCTGATGGTGCGTTACAGACAGAGCTTTGCTTCTTCCCTTAAAGCTTCCTTCCCATTTCCTGAGCCAAAATCTGCTCTTCCACAGCCTCTGCCATCTATTTCAAGCCCTGCACCTTCCCAGCTCCTCCTACCTCAGCATCTCCCCTGGCTTCCACCCACCCTCAGCACGGCAGCCCCAAAATGTGGGATTTCCTGGCAAGGCCACTGACCTCCTCCTCCTCCTCTTCCTCCCAGGAGGGCACATGGATGCAGGCACGTCTGACCCTTCAGTATTTGTTACACGCATTTCTGGGCCTGCCCTCCCAAAGTTTGGCCTCCCTGCACCCCACGGGAGAGGGACATGCAGCCCCAAGCAAGCTCTTGCCCTAATTAAAAATAATTTCCTTCTGCTCCATTTGAGGACTCTTAAAAGGCCCTGATTCCAGCTACTGCAAATTCCTCAAACTGTGCACTCAGAAGTATGAGACAGCTCTTCTTCTCTCCCTAAAATCTCATAATGCTTCTATTTTTTATTATAAAATATTCATTTGTTTTACTGATCTGTGTCAGAATGAGGTTAAATCACAGCAGAGTCGAGGATTCTTTCTACAAACCTTCCAGAATAACTAATTCCACCTCCCAAGAGCTTCTATCATTGAGCAAATTAGAAATGACATTACAGATATCTCACCATAAGTTTTGCCCCTTTTTTTCCAGGTTTGCCTGGTGCTCGTAGACAAATTTTCAAAGGTAGCTAAATTTCTAAAGTATTTTAGGAGTCTAAATCTGTTTAAAAAATCCCAGAAAAACAAAAAACCCAAACTTGTGGGCCCCTATACTTGTAGGCCCTAAAAATCAGCTGCCTTTCCATCGGGCTTTCCAGGCCCAGGCAAATTTCCTGCCTCAGTCTTATTTAATAAAACAACAGCAGAATTCTTGAAAAATGTTACTACTTCCAGAAAATTCATGAATCAGACTATTCCCTCCTGGAACCCTGAACTAACTTGTGAGGTGATCTGTTTGTGTAAAGAGCTTTTCCTGTGTCCCCGGGAGGGGAGGGGAGAGGAGCTCTTTGTCAGGCCTGTAAATATCCAAGTCCCAGTCAGCAACTGATTTATAGAATGGCAGAAATGAATCCTGCATATAATTTATACTCCTATTTCCGCTCATGAGGAATTAAAGACTTCCCAGGAAACCAGATTGATATTTGCATTTCAGTCAGCTGCAGCTGCTGGGTGGGGAGAAAAACATTTAAAACATCTCAATAAACCCAGATCTGCCACTTTGGGTTTGCAAAGCTGTTTGTCCTGCTGCAGCTCCCTCTACCCAGACCTGGGCCAGTTTTATATGCTCCTATTTCATTGGGAATGGGAATGTGACATGTTAATACACAAATCTGTCTCCATCCCAGCAGGTCAGGGGGGTTTATGGGCTGGCAGTTGGAGTCAGCCTGGGGTTTTCTCAGAGGTTATTTTCAGCCAGGAGAAGGTCAGCAGCGAGTGGAGTGGGATTTCTGAATCTGAGTTGCAATTCCCTAAAATGCTGTGGGGGCTGAAAAGTGTGGTTTATAATTTGGGAGATAATTGCATGCCATTCAATTGACTTTGTACTTGCCACTTCTCAGAGTCTGGTGGATGTTCTGCTGCCTTGCAGAACTTATCTGTAACACACATCCCCTGTTGGTAATTTAGCTTCCCTTCAGAGGAGGAGCTGAGCTACAAGGAAGAGCTGGATGTTGGAGGAGATGAGTTTTTTCAGAACTTGCTCTGAGGCAGATATTTATTTACAGTTTTTCTTGAACTCTGTGTGTGTGTGTTTCACTGTGTTTGCCTTAGCTGGGGAATCATCTCCACATTAAATCTGCACACCCTCCAAAAGCTCACAATTCCCATCAGCATCAGTGACAATTAAATATTCTGGTGAAGGAGAGAATAAACCCCCCAACAGAAAATGTTATTTAATGACATTGTAGCTGCAGCACATCTTCCTGCAGAGCTTTGTGTAATCACACCAAGTAAGCAAAGAGAAATTATTCTGCAACGTGAAGCATTTAATATTTCATAAGCAATCTGATCTAAAAAAAAAAAAGGCACAAAATCACCTTTTGGGTACTTTTTTCTTTTAGGAGAAAGTTTTGTGTCTTAGATTTTGGGGTTTCTGCCTTCCTACAAGGAAGTGCTGTAGCCTGCTTCCCCTTTGTGCTTTCCTACTCACCCACACTCCTTGGGGCGACTTCTCATCATCAGCATCTATTCATTCACCTGCAAGTTTCAGTCCCAACTGAATTTCTTCCTTGGCTAACTTCTGCTCCCTGCTTCCAGAGAGGAAAACTGCAGATCTCCCAGGCAAGCATCACCTTTCATTTCCTAGACCATACCGCCTTCAATTACTTTTAGGTTATCCCAGTTAATTAAGACAATGTGTTCTAGGAGTGCTGAGGACCTCTGATGTGGTTTTCCTGCATCATTCCCACAGTTTTCCCTCTGTTCCAGTGCAGGGAAGCTCCTTGGTCATAAAGCAGAGCAGAGCTGGATGGCACCGTGAGTAAATCTGCCATCATTAGGCTGGGAGCTGCAGCTAAATTATAAATTGTCATCCTAAGTAGGAAGAACATTTTTATGGATCCTGGCTCACCCTCTGCAGACTGCAGCTATTTCCAGTAACTGCCACACAGAACACACTACAATTTGTCAGCTGCTTGGAAAAGGAGACTTGAGCCTGGGGACTTAATTCCCTTCAATCTTCTTAAAAGATATGATCCCAAACCTGGGGATGAAAGCTTAGCAAGGTACAGGGAGGCAATCCAAAGCAGCCAGGACAATCAGAAGGGACAAGCACCTCAGCACAACACTAAAACTCATTTCTCCAAAGGTCAGATGCACAGCCAGGAAGCCTCTTTTATTTCCCTCCACGTTAGAGAAGTGGCAGAGTAAGAAGCATTTGGAGGCTTGCCTGGATTGCTGTGGGAAGGTGTCATGTCAGGGCTTTAACACAGACCACGTTGTCACATTCTTTCTAAAGCCCAGCTCATGACAAGCCATTTTTTCCCCCCTCCCACATGGGACAAGCCAAGACATAAAATTTTGACAGACATGTTTTATATTGGTGACATCCTGTGACAGTGTTTTGGCTCTGGTGTGCAAAACATCTGTAGAACAGAGGGTTTTTATTGCCACCCGAGCCTGCTCAGTAGCTGAAGGTTTTAGTGTGGATCCTAAATCACCATTCCTGTAGTGCTGCAGATCCTTTTTTCCAAAATAGCTCCATATTTTGATAAACCCCAAGTGCTTTTACTTAAGGCTTGGCATGCTCACAGAGCCAAGCACTAATCAGAGAATGAGGTGAATTGTGCAGGGTGAGCCCGTGAGTGGGCCTAGAAGAGAGGCAGGAATCAGGGAAATACTGTAAATTAGAATGCTTGTTTATAGGGAAATCCCTAAGGAAAAGAACTGTGAGTCCTCTTGGAAAGCTCAGCAGTGTTTAGAAAATTTCCACAAAGACTTCAGTGCTTTTCCAGCTCTGACAGTCTGACAGCTCCAGCTCTGTCAGGAGCACAGGCTGGGCAATCCCTCACCCTTCCCTCCATGGGCAGGTGCTGACTCACCTGCGCTGGACCTGTCCAGGCTGTTTCCATCCACGCTCCTTTGGAAATGAGAAACTCTTTTTTGCCCCCTTTCACAAAGACCACCCTGAGGAATTGAGCTCTGAGCGAAGGGAAGCATTTACCAGCAGCCCACTCAGTGTGGGATTTTTTCATAAAATGTTCTTTGACAAAATACTGAGTGCTAAAGGAGAAATATGCCTCGCAGACTTGACTTTGCCATGGACCTATTTAATACTGGCACATTAAACACACTTTTATTTTACACATTAAAGAATATTAATTCTGGACACTTAACAGCGACACAATGAAGACATTATAAAATTTGGTAATGTGCAATAAAACTACCTTCCTAAGTGCCCAACCATAAGTACATCCACTTTCTGGTTTCCTTCCAGTGTTAAGTTTTGCACTCTTGCACCTTCAATTACAGAGCTTAGTGCCCATTTCAAATGACTCCATTTTGCCCACAGACAATTCCCTTCCATTTCGGCTGCCTTTTCCATTAGCCACCTGTTGATTAATGGCCTCAATAATTTATTCCTTCGCAGCTTTGTCGTTTTTCCAATGGAAAAGCTGAATTGTGGGGCAGACACCCACCCTCCTATGTAATAAAGGGGCAGAGGAAAACTCTGCAGCTCCTTGTGCTGGGATTACAGAGGGCTTTCCCATAAGGCAGGGGCTGGGCACTGCAGGCAAGTGTCTGCTGGGAAAGCTTGGAGATGCAGTTTGCTGCACTGCAGAGAGCCATCACTGCACTCAGAGAGATGTGTGGATGGAGAGGAGACTGTAAAGCCAAGGAGAAATTATTGAAAGCAGGGAATAGGAAATGAGTAACACATCCCTGAAGGAGAAAGCACTTCTTTGGAGGCAGAATTTTGCCTATGGAAAAGGAAATTGGGGTTCCTGGCAAACCACCTCAGGAAAAACAAGCCCACGAGATGCTCTGCAGGGTCCCTTCCAAACCAAACCCATCCATGATCCTATGAATTGCTATATAAAATCCAGCTGACTGACCTGGCACCTGTGGCATTTCCCAAATTAAAAGCATATTCCAGTCTCTCCTCACAGCACATAGGTTTCATGAACTCTGTCACAGGGTTAAGCTTGTGTCTAATTTAAGAGGTGACTGAGATGTATTATTTTAGCAAGTGAGAGTAGGAGAAAATTGGCAGTGGTGCAAAGAGTGAGTCCTCATGCAAGGGAATTCAGTGGCACAGGGATTGGACATCCTGCCTCAAGAGGTGCTTCTGCAGGGCCTGGAGCACAGGAGCAATTACCAGGTTTAAATACTCAGTGTTACTAAGTGTTGGAGGAGTGCTGGAGGTGCTTTCAGACATGAGCCAGCTGCTGGAAGCCAAACCAGCCTGGCATAGCTTCACCAGGAATTCCCAGTGCTGAGCGAGCTCCTGGGGTCCACCACAGCATCACCCAGGGACAGGGATAACCCTGGAGGTGCTGACCCACCTGACAGCTCCCAGAGGGTTTTTTTTTTGGCTGCAGACTCCCTGGGAAAGCCAAAGCTCCCCCCTTCCGGGTGCCACAATTAGCGCGGCAAATCGCAGCCTCGCTCCCCAGCTTCCCAAAATAATCAAAAGCCGTGGGAATCCGACCCTGATCTCAAAATGCTGCTCTGGAGCTGGAATCATGGAGGGCTTAAAAGCATAATCCTGTTATGGTGGCAGAGTTTAAACACTTTCCTTATCCACTGGAGCAGAGATGACAGCCAGCACCACGACTGGGCTGGGAACGCTCAGGAGGAGCGTCTGGAAAACCTGGGAGGAGCCTCTGGAAAATCCAGCCCCATGACTGTAGGTACAGCCAGGGCAGAGGAGGCTCATGGCCAGATCTGCACTTGTAGCACCACAGGAAGGAAGGAGAAAATAGGGATTGAAGGAGGAAACAGGGATCAAAGGGAAAAGCCGTGCTAATCTCCAAAATCCCAAATCGCCGCTTCAGGAATAAGAAGCGTAATGCCCTAAAATCCTTTGGCTGATCCCAAAACACCAGGATGACTCAAGGGTCCTGAGTCATAGACCACGCAGGAAAAGCTGCTCTGCTGAGTGGAGCTGCACAGAGCAGAGCTGAAATAAGGCCATTAGGGCTGGAAATAAGAGCAGGTGCTCAGAATATTCCAACAAATTTTCTCAACTGCTGGAGCTGAAAGGAAAGTTAGAGATGAAGAACACAGACCTCAAAATCAGGCATTGTGCCTCAAAGCAGCTGCCAACTCAAAATTTAATAATCACATGTAGAGTGCCAAAAGCACATTTGCTTTATTTGTCTTCCAACAGCATTTCCTGTCAGTGGGTAAAAATCCCAAACTCACTGCTACCATAAACTCATGGAATCAGAGAATCCTTAGGGTTGGAAGAGACCTTTAAGATTGTCAAGTCCAAACATGGCTATTAAAAGAAAAAGGGGAGGTGGGGAAAGCTCTGCCAAGAAATTAGCTAAGGTTTAGCCAAATTTAGCTAGAAATTAGCACGGTATGCAACTTCTCCTTTCCTCACACCTCTGAATATCTTGCAAATGTTCAACAGCAAATTCACAAAGTAACCTTTCATTTTCCTGGACTTGAGATGAGTATTTCTTTAGACAAGGGGTGAATGAGAAGTGGGATAAATATATGTCTATTGGTGCAGAGTATGGCAGGTTAAAAATAAGATCCCTCCAGTGCAAAGTTCCCCCTGTGTCAGCCTTCATTTCCCTACCAGCCCAGCAGTGAAGGAGGCACTTTTAATTAAGTGCAAGATAAGTATGGAAAACTGAGTTGGAGAAACAAGGTGGAATAGGATTATTCTAATCCAATGTGACATAATTAAATGCAGGAATCAGAGGCTCTTAGTGGCACAGAACTTGTTAGAGCCTTGAAGTGGGTATTTGCACTTCATTCTGACATGCTGCAGCCTCTTCACAAAAACAAAGCTTTTTCAGAAGGGATGAAAGGGTGACAGGGATGTTCACAAATCACTTGGAAAAAGAAACTAAGAAAAAGAAAAATCTTAAAACAACATTACAGCAAAAGGCTGTTTCTCAGAAACACCCAGCAAAACAAAAGCAAAAAAAAATCCTGGCAGCACTGATGATGACATTATTTTGACATCTTAATAATGATAATAATAATAATCTTCTAAGCTACCAGAAGGAAATTTGCCCTCTGCAAAGGTGATTCCAGGGAATGCCCAGGGAGCAGAGAATTTAAGGCAGAAATAAACTCATGAACTAGCAGCTGTATTTTGTGTCTGAGCTCCAGTTTTTGTTTGGTTAGTTTTGGTGGGTTTGGAGGAGGGGGGATGGAATGATCTTACATCACCCTGCAGTGATTGGGGTGGCTGGCTGCAGCTCAGGGATCTGCCCTGGAGCTCACTAACTTCTCACAGGAATTTTTATTTTCCAGCACCACACCTCCCCACACTGGCTACAAGAGCTACATTTAATTCCAGGTATCAAGCTGGGGTATTCCACTTGTTTCACTCATGTCCGTCACTTCTCATGGAGCTTCCCCAGACCACGAGAGGTGCCTGCTGCTGATGGAGACAATTCCAGCTTCTGCAGGGGCTCAGGAGATAAACAGGGATGGGTGTCCTTGAGGGGTGGCCTTCCTGCCCAGAAGGAACTCTTCTAATTCCAGAATATGCTGAGCACACCTGAAATTTTGAGTGGGAAAAGTTGTGCCAAGGCAAGGTCTGGCATGCTTGCAGTATAAGGTCAAATCCCCCCCTTGGAACACAGCTCCCACTTCCCATACCAATGAAAAGTAATCAGATTCATTTTTTCAGTAATTCAATACTAAACCAAATTCTCATTAGATTAATAGAAGGATGTCAGGAGCTGTCTTTCCAGGGTTGGGGTTTTTTTCCTGTTTTGGCATTCTGTCTCTTCTAGCTGTCATTCTTGTTTTCTCTGCTCCCAAGATGGGAAAAAAGGACAAAAGGTCAAAAAAGAAATATATTAGATTTCCCCACTGTCTAAAAAAATAAAAGAAGACCCATCATCCCAAGCTCTTGCCATGTTGTTTTGGGTTTTTTTCAGCTTCTCAGAAGAGAGAAATAGAGAAGCAAACCAGGCCATTACTTTCCTTTTAACAGGCTCTGAGACAGAGTGGGAACACACAAAAATTTATCCTCATCCCTTTCTGGGTAATCAATACACCTGAAGAAATGTTTGCTATCGATCCCCCGGCTCCTGTACCCTTGTGCTGGCGTCAACACCACATCCAAGGATCCTGGGTGGTGCAGTAACGGCAAATAAAAGGCAACATGTCTGTTGTGATATATTGATTACCTGGCTGCAAAACCATTGGGAAGAGTTATCCGTGGGTGCCTGTCTTTTATTGCTGTCAGAGCCACGGTGCTTTGGTTGGAAGCCCCTTTGATGCTCACATAGATCTGATCTTTAGGGCAGACAGAGCTCTGGGAATAAATACTATGGCTCATTTTAGCTGCCTGAGTATCAAACAGATTTTTTTCTGGCAGGCTTTGTTTGGAGCATGAGGAATTGTCTGTCTCCCGCTGTGGAAAATCTCCTCTCCCCACACAGGAGCAGTGACAGGACTGCTGAGGCACTTGGCTGATCAGTGATGGGCTCATCACGGGGTGATGTGCACAGGGTGACAATCCAGCCTGACAATCCCTCAGCACTGGAGAGGAAGCCCCTCTCCCACTGCATCCCCACTAAAATAAATGTGGATGTGACTCCAAGGCTGCCTGGACACATGGACATGGGAAAAGGAGGGACTATGCCTGAACTCAAGAATTTAAAACTGCCCTCCCTCCTCTGAGCTGGCCCCAGACATGAGAAACCAGC
>NW_005054556.1:378966-380029 GCF_000277835.1 Geospiza fortis | reverse complement strand
AGGAATGCATCCACGACTATTAGAGAACAAGAGGGCAAGAAAGTTCTCAAAAGAGGGCTTTGCCTCCACTCCCCTCTCCTGGGCTCCTCTCCCAGTAAAGCCAGTCCAGCTCTCCAGGAAGGCTGATGCAAAAGGGCCACAGCTCTTGTCTCCCACCCTGCAGAGCTTAAATACTCTCAGTAGCAAGGAGTTGTGTCTTCTCCCCTAACTGAATTTATTCTTTTTTTTAATGAAGTGAACGTTTCAGCTCCATCTCATGTAAGATGAGAGGCAGCAGCAAGCAAGGCAGAGGAGCAGAGCTGAAGAGCCCCGTGCCGCTTCTCCTGTCCCGGGTGAGCAGCCCCACAGTGCCACCTGGCTCATTTATCGGGCAGCAGCTCCAGGCAGGGCAGAGCTGCATCAGTTCCCTCCTGACTCACACACACCACTCCCCATAACGTATAAATGCATTAAAAACCCCAAAACAAGAAAACAAACCCACCCCATTCCCCCTAAAAAGCATTTTCCCACTGTCCAGCCCTGGTGCAGACAAACTTCCCCATCCCAGCCCAGGCAATTGGCTTCCTGGGCAGCACTGCCAGGACTATAAAGCTCTCTGGTGCTGCCATCCACCAGCTTTCCCCCTGCTGACCTGTGAGAGGAGAGAGCTAAAGGTACCCAGGGGGCTCTCAGAGAGTTCCTGGGAGCAGCATTTCTACACTCCTAAAATAAATTAATGTTCCAGGCAGCAGGGTAAGGCTGCCACAGGCAGTTTATGCCCTAAAATCTTACCAGGAGCAGGCTCTGTGCCTTCTCCAGGTGGGAAATGTGCTTGTTTATGGACTTGCAGCTCCCTCCAGCCTCAGAAAGCTCCTTCCACCCTGCCCCAAAAGGCACCACCAGGCAGCTGCAGGTGCCACCCCTGGGGACAAACCTCACAGGAATGACTCAAAGGCTGCTCACACAGAGGTGGGCAGCCAGGCCCATCCTGAGGTTACCTGAAACTGTTCCTCCTCTGGAGCCCTGTGGATGCACTCAGCACAACCAACCTGAGGGGCACAAAAGATGTGCCCAAATGTTTCCT
>NW_005054556.1:372944-378492 GCF_000277835.1 Geospiza fortis | reverse complement strand
CCTGCTGAAAGATTGCTCCTGGTGGGAATATCAGTTCTCCAGGGCAGTGCTAGAGAAGAGAGAGGACTTTTTAATGCTCTTTAAAAAAAAATTTCACAAGCAGAAAAGCCATAAAATCCTGAAACTTGCTTAACAAAAGGCTGTTCCTGGATGATACAGCATTAAATTGGTGAACTTTAGGATGGTTAAAGAATATTAATATACAACCTGAGGACCACAAATGTATCTATGCACTCCTTATCTGCCCATAAATAAAGCAGCAAAGCTTGGGAAAAAAATCTGGAAGAAATCCAGCGAAATACTGTAGCTATGAGCTGCAATCCAAAGAAGATTCTGGGATAATGAATTAATTAGAATTAAATTACTGAATTTAGGTTTTTCATTTTTTTTTAATTCCTTAAGCTCAAAGCTGTCACAAAGCCTATGACACTGCAAAGCCTGGAATACTTATAAGCTGCCAAGGAGAGAACCTGTCTTTATTTTTTATGGATTAATTACGTGGTGCTGGGTAGGAGGCTTTGCTCTTGCAGGGCCACCTGCTAATCTCATTATAAAATGTCTTGTACGGAGTCAGGAGCTGTGATAAACCACCCAGTGACGCTGCACAGGCACAGGGAGTGTTTGCAGAGCTGGTGCCAGACCTGGTGACACCCAGAAGCTGCTGCTCCATCTCCCCTTTGGTCCTCCAGCAGCTAGCCAGAACCAAAACCAGCATTTACCACACTCCTCCTCTCCCCACACACCGGCCCAGCGAGAACTTCCTTGGGTTTTGTTTGCTCTCTGATCCAGCAGAAATGGAAGAGGGGCTCTGAAAACAAAGCCACCTTTGTGGCAGCTGTCAGCAGAGTTTTATTATTGTTTCCATCCTGATGGCTGTTGAGATAAAAGGAGGAGCTCTTTCAGATCCCACAAAGGGTGTAATTTAATAAGTGATCTACGCAGTGGTGCTGAGCAAAGAACTCCAACTGTTCTTTCTCCTCCCTTCCCTCTGCAGTCAGGCCATTTGTCTCTCATCCCTCACAATTCCCAGTGTTAATTCTTGCCTGGCCAGGGAGCAAACCAGAGGTGCTGGGCAGAGCCATGTCCCCCACTGCAGGTGGTTTAATGCCTGCCTGAATCAGGAATTCTTCTGGAAAACAAAGATGATTTTCTGGAAAAAAGAAATGAAGTCTGCACACTTATTTTCCTCCTAATTAGTTATTATATCGCCTTCTTTATATATCTGTGCAATAAAAAGCTGCAGTATCTGGCCTCCTCCTGTGAGGAGGATGTCATGACCTGGATTTTTAGCATCATCCAAGACCCTTCACCCTCAGAAAGGAACCAAAAAACCACATTTCAGCCTCCTTGCAGAAAGAAGCCGAGTGCTCACAGTTCAGCTGTGCCTGTGAATTATAGGAGCAATGGCATGGAGATTTACAGCTGGAACAGCAGCATCCAGGGCTCCTGTTCTCCACCCCAATCCAAACCCTACCTGCCTTTGCCAGAACCTGGGAGAGCAGGGTGGGATCACATGGGTTCCTCTGATTGCTGCCACCTCATCGATCACCCCAGAGAAAGAGCTCCCTGAATTTCCCACCGAGTCTCCTCATTTTGGGGGTTTCACAACCCAGATTTACCTTATCCAAAGGTGCTTTTTTATCCATTAACAGATCCAGCAGCAGGGAAGCGCTGCCCACATTCCACAGCAACACTTGAGCACTGGGGAAGTTACAAAGGTTCAAACACAACTGAACTATTCCCCAGCAAACCAGCAACTGCTCCAAAAACCTGAACTCCTGAGGAGCTGCAAAGGTACCCAGGACAGAGAGCAGCTGAACACCACCATGCCAAGGCAACAGGGAGGAGCCTCCCATCCCTGCAGGACAGCTGCTGGATGCGCCAGTATTGTCACAGATGGGTAAATTGTTCCCTGAATAAAACCAGCTACCTTGGCTCCTACTGAGCTTGGGGAGGTCCCTTGTACCCACAGACAGTGGCTGGGACCAGCTGGGCTTCAGGTGGAAGCTGCTGCCAAACCACAGAGCCTTGGAATGGTTCGGGTTGGAAGGGGGTGCCCCAATCCCCTGGCACGGGCAGGGACCCCACCCACTGCTGCAGGCTGCTCCAGGCCCTGTCCAACCTGGGACACTTCCAGGGATCCAGGGGCAACCCCAACTTCTCTGGGCACCCTGAGCCAGGGCCTGCCCACCCTGACAGGGAGGAATGAAACAGCTCAGGATAAGGCTGGATCTCTGACTTTGCTTCCCTTGCCTCCTGCAGGGCCAGGCACATCCAGGCTCCCCACACGCTGTCCCTCAGCTCTGACAGCTCCTAAGGGATCCCCTCGGGCCACAGATGACTCCCATTCATGGAAATTTGCAGCAGGGCCGATTTTGGAATCATTCTGGGCACTGTAACACTTTGTTCTGTAAATGTTTACCCGGCACACATCAGCCTGTCCACTCCCAGCACCCCGGAGAGCAATCTGCATGGCAATGAAAGGGAAATGGAGACAGGCTCTGCTCTACAGATGCTCACAGAATTGCTCACAGAGCTTTGGATGCAGACACTGGGAAGACATCACATCATTGCCCTGATTTATCTCCTGTTGTTCCAGCCAGAGAAAATAAAACCTTAAATAATTCCATCACTTTTGATGTCCAGCCTTTTATGAATTCCAAGGGACATTTGTGGGAACGCTTCCCACTCAGCTTCTAATTTGATGGAGGTTATTTGAAACATGCTGAATTTTTTCCCCCTCCCTTTACAGATAAAACAGCCCCTCCAGGAGGACGTGGAAATAAATAGCAAGCAAGGGAGATGAACGGGAGCCCTTCACTCACAAGGTAAAGACAGCATGCAAAAAGATGGACAGAGCACACTCATGGAACCTCACAGGGAGAACCCAAATACTGCATAAATCCATGGGATTCATAATTAAGCTCCTTCAGACAATGCACCAACAAGGTTACTCATTCTTTCCACCAAAGTTCAACAATTTGGTCAAAATGTTGGTTTCAGGCACATTTTCTGAAGCACAGCCCTCAGCACACTCAGCAGGACACCTCCTTGGGATTGAATTCAAATGTAAAGATTGATTCTGGTTTAATCTTTGGGACACACAGGAAAAGGGGAAAACCAGTAACCTGTGTTAAGCCCTCATTATCCTAGATTTGACTAAGTTATTAACATATTTAGAGAGCAACGAAGGAACATTTCAACAGAATTTTTCCCATCTGCTCTACTGGGAAGCAACAGCAATTCATTTTGAAAATATTTATAAATTTTGCCTTGCAATTACTCTGTGTTTTGGAATTATTTGTAATTGCTATTCATTTCTGTAAATATTTATTCTTAGAGATGGTGATTTGGCTATCCATTAGGAAAAAGTAATTACCTTTCCTCATTTGTGCAGCCACTCTTAAAAAGAAAATCTCTTCAGAGAGAGAATCCCAGCATGGTTTGTGTTGGAAGGGACTCTCAAGACCATCCAGTCTCCAGCCCCTGCCATGGGCAGGGACACCTTCCTCTATCCCAGATTGCTCCAAGCTCCATTCAACCTGGCCTTGGACACTTCCAGGGATGGGGCATAGAGGGAATACCAGAGGCAGCTGCTTCCCTGGTTTTGCCCCGGGTCTCATCCCTGGGGCTGGTCAGGCTCTGTCCTGTCTGCTCAGCTCAGAACTCCCAATTCACAGGCTCACCACACTGATCCCAGTGCCCTCAGAGACAGGGCAGGAGGGAAAAGCCTAACTCAGAACTGTTTGTCCTGTTCTGGTACCTCCAGTAAAGCCATCCAGAATTCACACAGTCATCTGATGGAGAGTACCCTTGCCGAGGTCAGCTGGAAGAGCCCTGATTAAACAGGTTAACACCCTGGGAAGCAGAGGGATTTCTGTTTACCCTAAGCCAACACCGCAGCCCTGTGGGTGCTGAGCGTTCCCTAAGGCACTCTGGGCACTGCTGGAAGTATCCAGCAGGCTTTGGCCACGGGCACTGATGTTTGCCATCAGGGCAGTCCTGCTCCCATCCCATTTATTCCAGAGGGATGCTCTGCCAGGCTTTCCCTGCCCCTCTGACAAGCAAACAGGCTGTGAAGGGAAAGCAGTGGGAAGCATCCCACAGCCCGGGCCCTGGCTCTCTCTGCAATTCCTGTTTCCAGGCACGCTGAGCCCCTGGCAATAAGGCAGCCTGTCATCTTTGTCATCTTCCTGTCACCGCTGTCTCTGTCAGCTGCCCCCGGGGAACGGGAATCAGAAGGAAAGCACAGCTCTCACCAGCCAGCACCGCCCCCCTCCTGCCTGACAGCAAATCCCCAGCTCTGCTGGATTGTCCCCATCAGAGGTGTCCCTGTCATGCAGGCAGCGATCTGGGGAGCAGGAGGGATGTGGTGACACTCCAGAGGGTGGTGGCAGGCTGGGGAATGGAGCTGTGGGTCAGTGCACAGGGCACATTTGTCCTCATCTGTACACAAGCTTTAACACTAGGTTTTGGCCACTTCATTTCTCTGCAAATAAAGGCACTGACTGAGGGCACTCTCCAGGTGTCAATCCTGACTGTCCAACAGCTACTCCACAGTACCAATCCCAGCAGTGATCACTGCCATGGGCTTCAAGGGCGGGCTGGATGAGGCCTGGCGCAACCTGGCCTAGTGGAAGGTGTCCCTGACCTTGGCAAGGGTTGGAACAAGATGAGTTTTAAAATCCCTTCCAACCCATACTATCCCAGGATTTTAAGATCTTACCTAAAGAAAAAGCTTTAGACCCTATTCCAGGAAGAACTGCAAATGAGTTCAGGCATGTAAGTATTCCCCACAAAGGCACACACCTCCTGATGTTTTCACCCATCCTCCCCAAAACCATCAGGTACTTGGCCCCAAACTGTGAGGTCACCAGAGCACCCAGAGCCCGTGGAGTGGCTGTAGAACGTGCTAAAGCAGCAGGAAAAGAGCTGCAGTATCTGAAATTCCAGTCATCTTGGGAGACCTGCCAGAGCGCTCCGGCTCAGAGCTCCCGCCTCATCTATCGGGAAGGCCTTGTCTACAAGGCAGCACCTGTAGCAGAGAAAAATCCCTGTCGGTGTTTTCCTTTCCAGAGTGCCATCCATCCTGAGCAAATGGACCTTGTTCCTACAATCCATCTGCTCTGGCTCCAGGATGTGGCAGAACACTTTGTAGATGGGGACGTGACCAAAATCATCTCCCACGGCCAAACTCCCCTGTTCCCTCAGCCACCAACACCCCCAGCCTCCCCTTCCTGGAGCAGCACAAGATCTGTGTTTGGATTTATTTATTTATTTATGTGCCAACTGCCCTTCCTGGTACACCTTGTGTGGGAGGAAGAGTGATTGGAATGACTGCTGTAATTGAGGAGCACAGTCCATTCAACTGCTTTGCTATAATCGGGAATTCTGACAAATCGTTCCTCCCCAAGCTTCTGGCTGGTAAAATGATTTAAGACATCAGGATTTCAGTCAAGCAGGGTAAGAAAGGCTTTTTTCCCCAGCCCAGAGCAATGGCCAGCACAGCCCCTCTGCACTGCTGTTTATTATACCTCATTTACTCTGA
>NW_005054556.1:364073-372883 GCF_000277835.1 Geospiza fortis | reverse complement strand
CTTGGCTTGTCAGAAGCACATCCTTCATCCCTATCCAGCATCATTCCATCTGGGCTATCCTTGCCTCCCTTCCCTTAAAACTTTGGGTCTTGCACTATCTCTCCTCCAGCCTACAGACCAAAAGACTTGGAGCAGGGTATTTCATGTATTTATCCTTCCTGAAGATGAAAAAGTGGCACCATTCCCTGTGCCACTTGGGTAACAGCCGGATTTCTCCAAGGCTTTTCTCCAGCCACACCAGTTCCCGCACTCTTTAACCTCCTCCCTGTAACTTTTCCAAGATTTTTGTCTATGCCACAGGGGATTTCTTACCTCTTTGTGCATCTCCATAAGCTGGCTGTGTCTGCAGCAGTGGAACTCCAGCAAACACAGAAGGACAAGGCTGCAGAGTCATGTGCTGAATTTCACAGTCCAGCTCCCTGACACAGAAGACAGCCCCGTCTCCCTCATGCATCCTCCAGCCCTGCAGGCCTATGGTGCTCAGCAATTTATATTCATCGACCACCTGACACACATTTTTATGGATTACACTTCCAGCCTGGAGCCTATTAAAACATCAACAGACAGTGCAGAAGTTATTTAAAGCTCTAAACGCCCCCTTTGTCACCGCAGGTAACCAACATCCTCTAACAGCGCTTTAGCACACACACAGAGTACCCGCCCCAAAACATTTGGGATTCGTTTCAGAAGGGTGAGGATTTGGGGAATGCCTCCACTGGAAGCAGCTGCAGCAGCAGAATCTGGTCCCCTGTGTTTCCTCTCCCAGATGGCACCACAGACCTGCAGCTTCACAGCTCCTGCTTTGGCAGGGCAGTTTTTCTAACAAGCTGAATGCTGCTGTGAGAGGAAGCCAGCCCCTGGAGCTTCAGGCTATCCCCAGGATATGTTTCCATCTCCTTTGCAATAATTTTTCCTGTAGACATAAAAGCAGGCAAATAGCACAGGTAAATACCCCACCATATTAAGGAGGCCTGAAGCAAAAAGCATTCCTGGAAAAGCCACATATTTACCAACAGAATCAGGAGGAAATGGGTCCTGTGGGGAATCACAGCAATCATCCCACCACATACTGCACTGATATGTCACCATGGATTGTACAAAGCTTACATGGAAACAGAAGTTGGAATTCAGCTCCTTCACTTCCCTGAGGGGCTGATTCATCTCTGCTGATGAACAAAGACCTGAGGTGCTCAAGCTATAAAACCTGGAGTGTCTTTCCCCCGATTTGTGGATTGAAATGCATCTGAAATCTCAGAAGAATCATTCCCATGACCAGCAAGGTCAAGCCAAGTAGAATTCCTTTTCAACCTTTCAAGCACTAACTTGCTTTTTAATTTCTTTATTAAGCTATTGCAGAATCCATTTGGGCTGAAGATGGATGTCAGAGCAAAGCCATTAAACAACGCCAAGGATGCTCTGAACAACCTCCAAAGTCACCTTGAGGAGGTCACGGTGTTAATTCATCAGGAACAACATTATTTTTTATATCTGCTGATTTGCACTCTGTCACTCATTCCCACCTTCCCTGAGTTAGGGATGCACTGAGGAAAGGAATATACTGAAATCTTGAACTAGCAACTATTCTTCTGTACTTAAGAACTAATTCTGTCATTTACTCCATACAATCTATGTGAATCTGGAAAGGGAAAATGTGTGGCGAAAATGTGCTCATTTCCCACCCTGGAAGGTGAGAAACACCTCTGTTAAAAAACCAGGGGTTTAAAAACACTGTCAATTCTCAAATTCATCTTTGAGAGAAAGGATGCAGAATGAAGGGGTAAGACATGACCTTGCAGACCTTAAAATGATCCCTGCCTAAGGTCACCCTTGCTTGGCAAGGCTGATATGAGACCAACTGCTGCCTTGGGGTTATGAGTGCATGCATGGATGTTATTTCCACATCCAAAACAAATCCCTGCCTGCCCATTCTGGCTATAATTTTATCTCACATTTCCCTGCCATCACTGACTCCTTTCACAGCTGCACTTACATCCAGATCTTCTTTCCCTCAGATTTCAAGCTGTGGAGCAGCAGCAGATTAGGGAAACAAGGCCCATCCTCGGCACAGTGCAGGGGCTGCAATTTCATCCTGAGATGGGGCTGCTCCACTTGAATCCTGCCTTTGTGCTGGGGACACCACTGGGAGCCTCTCCCAATCCCTGAATCACCCCCTTGTGTTCAGGCACAGACTGCACTTGGTGCTATCCAGATCCTCACAAATCCTAAGGCACTGGGAAGGACAACCAGGGCAGGGCTGGAGCAGGATCCACCCAGAGTTGAGTTCCCCAAATTCCACTTGGGCAGTGGTGGCACCCTTCAAGCCTGCAATTAGTATTTGCCAGGGAGATTCCCTGCAAAATAGAGTAATTTCCCATTCTCCTATGGAAAAAGAAACATTACCCTTCTCTTTCCCCAGCCTTCAATCCCAAAGCCTGGCATATTCATGGCCATACTTTTGCTCCTGACACCTGGTTCTGCCCTCAGAGCCTTGTACAACCCAAGAAATGTAAGTACAGGAAATTAGTGGGAAAACACATCTCCTGAACCCCAGGGATCCTTTGGGACAAGAGTAACGTGTGAAAGACTCTACTTGATTTATTCTAGAGATCAAGGAATGGGGCTGAAAAAAAGCATACTGCAGAAGGGCTCAAATCCCAACAGCATTATCTAATCAAAACTTAGAATAAAGAACACACAACATCCAAAAAAACCCCTTCCCAGGGAGGCAGCTGCAGCTCTGTGGGAGATGCCAAAAATGTCGCTGTGCTTCCCTTCTTTTGTTGTTTTATTTTTTGGGGGAATATTTGGTTGTCGCTGAGGGTTTTCCGAAGGTCGCGGAGCCCCGAGGGGCAGCAGAAAAAGACTTTTCCGGAGAAGCTGGATGCTCCTTCCCGGCTTGCGGGATCGTGACGCCAGGTGGCAGCACAGCCCCACCTATGGACGGCAGCGGGGGGACTGGAAAACTGGAGAGAAAAAAGATGAAAAGGGAAAAAAGCAGCGGATGTCTTAACAGGCTGTCTGCAGGGAAAGCAGCTGTGCTGTGGGAATACCTCCAGTGGGATGCTCCAGCTTCCAGCCCCGGGCAAAAGCAGGCCAAGGTGCTAAAGGGCACAGGGGACAGGGATACATGTACAGGGATGCACACATTTGTTATTCCTCCTCAACCCCTCAAAAAGCCAAAAAACCCCTTATTTTTAACCAGAAACATACATTACTGTAAATTTCAAATAATGCCATGAACTGGGATTTGGGATCTAAAGTTAAAACATCAGCCAGGCTGAGGAGCAGATTTTGGATTGGCTTAGGCCTTTTAAATTGCCTTTTAAAAGCAAAAGAGCAGAGCACACTTTCTGAGCAAAGCCATCCTTTGAATCAGAGAGTGAGAAGCCAAGGGGATGCTGGGAAAGAGAGATATTTCCCAGCCCAGAAATGCCCAGAAGTGAAGTGGAAAGGGTTTTCCAGTCCGCATGTGAGCCAGGAGGGGCTGGCTGCAAGTTCAGCAAGCTCCAGGGTGAAACTAAGCAGCATTTTCTTTCTGTGGTACAACCAGAAAGCCACCAGCTAAACCACAGAATCAATCATGGAATTACTGAACAGTTTGGGTGGGAAGAAACCATACAGCCCATCTGATTCCAACCCCTTCCATTACACCAAGTTGCTCCAAGCCCCATCCAACCTGGCCTTGGACACCTCCATGTTCTCCTGGCCAACTTTCCCTTCACCTTTCTGGTTTTGCCTCCCAGAATAGTTATTTGGCTAAAACCCCTTCCCTGGCCCTTTTCC
Source organism: Geospiza fortis (assembly GCF_000277835.1). NCBI lineage: Eukaryota > Metazoa > Chordata > Aves > Passeriformes > Thraupidae > Geospiza > Geospiza fortis. The sequence continues at coordinate 369,100 of NW_005054556.1, read as the reverse complement.
ACACTCCTTGCTGTGTAACCTCAGCTCCTCCCAGCCTTTGTCTATCCTCTGTGGGACAGAACAAGCTAGGAATTGTCTTTTCCTTCCCTGAAATCCAGTGCCAACAAACCCAGGGGTTCAGGGATGCTGAGAGCAAAGAGCAGCACTCCAACAACTGAGATCTGGAACAGCCTGTCCAGAGAGGGGCTGGGGAGACTCCTTCCTTGGGGATATTCAAACCCATCTGGACATGATGCCCTGGAGAAGGCAATTCCTGCAAGCAGGGATTTTTCTGGAGTAGGTTGTGTCTTCATATTTCTCACAGAGTGAGGCAAAGCATTAGGAGAAAAATACAAATAAAGGCAGAGAGGAGAGTGAGGGGGCAGCAATGCTTCAGCAGCTATGGGAATATTGATGTTCAGCTCAACTGAACTTCCCCAAAAATGTCAGTAAGAGCTGTTCTGGCTCGCATGACTGGTCCCTTGCCATAGATAATGATCTCTCACACCACACCTGACATACCTTTCCATGGGTCCAGCCCTGAGAAGCAATTGTTCTCTGCCAGGAAGTTCCTGAACCATGCACACTCAGGAGACTGAAGAAACTCCCTTGGCACCCAGACTGTCCCTGAACACTGAAGGGGAGCTACAACCTGGCCTCCATTTTACACAGACCATGGTGGTTCAGGTAATTCTGCCTCAAATATAGCTCAGTTTGTAGGCTTAGGCTTGAGAAATCAGCCTTCAAGAGTGATCAGAATTATACACTGCTTAAATCCCTCCAGCCTGAACACTGATATTTTAACTTGGCCTGGACATCTACCCTCTGGTTGCCACCACACAGCTCCTTTATTCCCCACTCCCAAAACTGGGATGTAGACCATGTTCCCAGTCTCGGTGTGACAAAAAGGACCTCTCATCCCAGCATCCCCACCTTGAGGGCTCCTGCATGGCACAGGGCAGCTGCCTTCTCCTGCATCCCAGCCAGGAGCAAAGAGGGCAGGAGATGAGGAGCCCCTACACAGAACTTCACCCAACACCAACCAGCAAGTGGTGGGAATAGTCTTTCCTCTGTCCTGGAAAAGGATGGGGAAAACTCAGAGCACTGAAGACAGCCACTAAATAGCCTGGCCAGAGAAAGCCTACAGGGTCACCTTTTGGGCAGGGCAATGACCTGAAAAAGGTGCAAGGACACAGCAGGAGCATGAGGCAGAAGTGACACAGCATGGGGGGACAGTCCTGACATGAGCTCCTAAGACATTCCACTAACAAATTCCTCATGCCATAGGATGGATAAATAAAGGAGAAGGCCACACTCTTGCCCTTCCTCCCCCACCCCTCAAGAATTCCCTCTGTGTTTTCTCTCTGCCAGCACACTGAGGCATGCCCTCATCAGGGAAGCCACCTAGGTGGATGTGTGGTAACTCCTATGACACAAGGAAGAGTGTCCAGCTTTCCCAACCTTTCCTCCACACCCAGGAACCATCCATAACAACACATCTGGTGAAATGGTTTGGGTCTGTGGGACATTCCCTGAACATGAAGAAATTATCTAAGAAAGTAGTAGCAGGAAAGTTGGTCACAGGTCTGGGAATGATAACCTGCCCTGAAGTAGCTCTTACATTATTTGGTCAGCGATGACAATTTGTTACTTCTGAAAAGTTGTTTTACCTATAATGTTACTTTAACCCTCTTAACTAAAAGCTTTTTTTACACACCCCCCTCCCCCTCAATTTGATACAGCAATCCCATCGGGCTCCCATAGATAGACTGGAGTGTTTGCTATTGTTACCTTGAGATGCTCTTCTCTTTACATCCACTAAAACACACAAAAAGAAAAATAAAATTAAAAAAGCTGATGAATCTTTCAGGAACCCCAAGTGTCACGCACAGGTGAGGATTCATTTGCCTTTTTGGGAAAAGCATGGAGTCACAGAGTCCTGCCCCTCATTACATGCCATTCCTCACCCCCTGGGTTCTTCACTGCTCCATCTGCTGTTGTGAGGCTGCTCTGAAAGAGACAAACAAACAGGGAATGACCTGGGGTTTATTCCCTTGGGGTTATTTTTAACCTGGATCTTCTCACCGTGTTCGTTTGTGGTGCAGCTCCACACAAAGGAGATCTGTCTGCAAAAACCAGGGGCCACTTGCAGTCCACAGCAGGAGAGGTGACCAGTGGGAACAAGTCCTTAAAATAGAATGAATGGATGAAGCTCTTGTACCTGGAGTAATACAAGCAATGGGATCCAGGGAATAAACTATTCCCCTTGCTGTGCCCAACCATCAGTCACACTCCAAGTTCTTATCATTTCATCTAAAAAAGCAAATTCCAGCCTTTTTTTCTAGTAAAAGCAATGCAGATTTTAATCATGCGTCTCCTTGTCACGCTTTTCTCAGAGCCACCAAAAGACCCAGCACTGCACCTTTTCCCAGACCAGAGGCTGCAGAGCCAAAAAGAACAAAGAAAAAGCTAAATAAACATTTCTTTCATCAAGAAGCTTATGGGTGGGGCCTGAAGCGTTGAAAGGTCTTATCTGCAGTGAAATTCAATGTCCAAACTTGTATCTCAGCTTGGAAACGCTCCCTGGGGCGAGGTCACCTCCACCCAAGAGCCAACAGAGCCCAGGGAGGACATCCAGGACACACAGGAGCTTTCCAGACCAGCAGAGCTGGGATGGAGCTACTGGAACAGCTTCTGGCAGAGTTAGGGCGTCCCCAGGTGAGTTACCCTGGAAAGCAGAGCCAGGAGGGCAGGGAAATGCCAAGGGGGCTTTGGGAAAGTGGCAAACCAACACATAGCAAGCCCAGAAACTAACACACGGTAAAAATGCTGCTGAGAAACGGTGCTGTACCAAAAAGGGAAAACACAGAAACATTCAGAAAAAGATGCATAAATGCTTAAAAAAGCCAGGCACAACAGAGTAGAACCTCTTACAAAAACAGGCACATGTGTTAATTCCTTACAGAACTCTATTTTCTCTACATATATATTCGCTGTCTCTACTAAGTTTTCCTCAGTGGGCATCTCCTGGAGCTGAAAACTCCTATCCTCGCCATAAATCTCACAGAAGCAGAAATTAGGAATTTATTCCAAGTCTCTATCTGAGATTATCACCTATCTGCTGCTTCATTTCAAGAAGCAAAGAGTTGTTTGTGTTTAGAATGGGAACAATTCCTTCCCACTAGGCTGTCACAGGAATTCAGTGCATCTTTTTACAAAGCTTGGAAAATGACTAGGTGAGCTTTGAAGAGCACAAATAACACAGAGACATCCCAGAGGATGCTGAACATCCCTATGCCCATTGAAGCTCATCATTCTACCCCCTACTCCAATAGTAAATTGCAGAACAGGAATTTCCAAGCTTTCCCTAAATACTGTTCAGCCTTCCATCCCCTCAATCTATGAGGAACACAGTTTTTTCTATCTAATTTTTGTTTCATTACAGGGTAACCAGGACTGCCCAGCACAGTGCGCTCCTTCATTTTGCAGTGAAAGGAGACTGGGCATTTGCTGGCTTCTGTTTGAAAAAACACACACATACCCTTACATAAATCAGGTTTGTAGCTTTCAAAAGGTGTGATGTTCATTAAGATAAGTAAGGCCCAACTGTGGTACTTCCCAATTCGTGGCAGAGCACTGTCTTGGAAGATGAACTCAGTTTCCTTTAACTGTCTTCTCTGTTCAATGCCTGATAACTAATATTGATCAGAGGGGCAACTAAAACCTCAGTCCTGACACTGTGATGCACTCTGGAGATACACATGTATTTTTACACCCTTCCTTTAACATTCCTTCAGCCATCTGGCTGATTTCAACACTGGCTGGGCACCAACAGCAATCACTGCTCCATTCTGTCTCTGAAACACAGGAACAATTTGCTTGCTGTGGCAAAGAGGGGATTGAAATAACCACAGTAACAGCTTGTGCCTGAACTTAGAAGGAAGTTGAAACACAACAGGTATTTCTAGACATGAGGTGGATCAGGCTCATGAGGAATTTGGCAATACAATGAACCCAGCAACTGCCTCTTCCTGCAAAAGGATTGCAGCATGTTTGTACCTACAGAGACTACTCAAGAAACCAATCCATCACCTCAGCTAACATCACTGTGAAAAACCTTTCAGCTCTGCTTTTCAAGTGAAGAGTTTACCAAGTACAGGAAAACAACCAAACAGAAACCACTGTGCCAGCTATGTCCGCCAACCTCAAAAAATTTGAATTGCTTTTAAGAAACGTAATTAACCATTTTCTCTTTCAATTCAAAGCTCCTACAGGAAATGGACCTACTCTCACAAAAACCAGCAATATTTTTGATTTCAAATATATATCATGCACCACAATAAACACTGAAAAGTTGTGTGTACCCCAGTAAGCATCCACTTTTAAGTACACACACACACAGTGGGTACTTGGAGACAACCAGCATCCAGCTGAACAAAAATATACTTCCAACAACAGAATTTCTCTATTAAATCCATGTTTATTGCTTAAGTTTTATCACAGTGGAGATTAAATTATGCTTAATCATCCGGTCAGTGCTTTTGTACCTTTAATGCCAAAAAACCCCCACATTTTAAACCAAGTCATTCATACACTCGAAGTCTTCTCACCATCCAACCATTCATCGCCTCTGTGTGCTCCTGTAGTTGCCACGGGCTGCAAGATTGTAAAAAGGTCTAGCTAAGAGGCTTATATTTATAATACCATTTTTGTGTTCAAGTATTCAGAGAGCAGCACGAGGAGCTGCCCTGCGTATTAGAAACAAGTCTGCACTGTTATTTATTGCTGTAGGACCGAGGCTCCTGATGGAATGGTGATGAAATTTTGCATCACTGTGTATGAAGATGAGCTCAGCATCCCGTCATCATCCCAACTCCTCCCATGTTAGTGAGCGACACAAGGCAAAACCTCTGGACTTCCCTCCTTTCCCTCTCAGCCACGGGACCTCGAACTACAAATAAATAAAGCGTACACTCACAACGTGTGTAGTGCAAATTCCAAGTAAACAGAATGACACAGAAATAAAACTCAGAGTTGCCAACTTTGGT
>NW_005054556.1:356652-364044 GCF_000277835.1 Geospiza fortis | reverse complement strand
GCCCCGGGAGCGCGGGGTCCCGTGTCGGCGACAATGATTGCAGAGGGCTGCTGGGGGCAGGGGGACACGGGGCCACCTCCACAGCCAGGTGACCAGGCCTCACCCCACACATGCCACCAGCCCCAGGCAGGACGGCCGGACACAGCCCGCGGTGCGGAATTCCTATTGGCAACTAGGTGGAACATGGATTGCGTGGCCCAGACTAATAGAAGGTAATGTTTCTGTTTCTCCAGAGACAACTGTTGAAAGAGAACATCTACAACATTGCGATTCAGAAAGAACTTAATGAGAATTAACAGCAAAGACATTCAACTCTGGGGGACTGCTGTGTGGGGGTCATTCCCTTTAAACAAACCCCAAGGAGTGGTTCGAGTCTTGCACAGCTCTGGGCCATCACAAAACCTTCTACACTAAGCACAGAGCTAGATTTTTAAAAGTTTTTTGTTTTCTTTTTTGTTGCTGTTGTTTCACTTATTTTTCTTAATTATGCGAATCTACTTCCCACACAGCTGTATTTGGTACTGAAATAAGACTCCCTAATATTTTTGTGGCATAAATTCTGTATGCAGAGAAAGGCGACAACATTTTGTCTCAGTTAAAGTTAGGACACACTGCAGACTTACTCAGGACCCTTTTCTCCAAAGTACTGGTAGCAAGCAGAAGAGTCATGCAGCTTTATCAGTAAAACGAGTACATATTTTTGCCATTTTTCTTCAGTGCTCTTTAAGATTATTCCTTTTTTTTAACGTTTGTTTTCTCAGTCCACAACTTGCTATTTCTCGCATAAAGACTGGGGGAAATCACCTGTGTTTTAAACAGCATTCTTACACAACAGGTTGAACCTTCCACAAAGGAAACACAGAACTAGCACTAGAGAGTTCTCTCAGCTAAAAGGATGGAGACGTTAAAATAATAAAAAAATAAAAGGAGAACACCTCTGCAAATAAAAAGAAACCTCTCCTCATTTGGGACACACACACTGAGCTTTTAAAAGCTGAAAATTCATAAATACGGTCATTGTATAGAACTTTAGAGAATTAAGGCTTCTAAAAACTTCAGTGCCAAAATAACCTCTCTGCATATCAGTATTAAGAATAAAATATTTTCCATTTTAGGTTGTGCTTGCCTTTTTTTTTGTTTTGTTTTTTAAAGACTTCTCTTAGTTCCGTAGAATTTTGTCACATAATATTACATACTGAAGGGGAGTGTTAGAACTGCTTATTGAGGTTTTAAGTAGTTGTTAGACTAAGTTACAGCGATAAAATTCGATTACTGATCTGATTCATTACTACTTTACATGGGGCTGTTGGCTCATTTCACCTTTTTTTCATGCTTAATGTGGCCATTCCTTCTATACTTGCCATTGGGGATCCCGTTCTGGTAGTGTCCATTAACAGCGCTATGTTTCTCATTGGACCAGAGATGTTTGCTCTGCTTGCAGATTAACTTTGCCATCCTGGCCAAAACATAGTAAAGTAAGGCAGCACCCACTAGTAGGACCAAGGCAATATCCAGTAAGAAATACTGAAAGAGGGAGATGCTGTAAACAGCAGCACGCAGGTGCTGGGCTCCGTTGTGGCGCAGGATGTAGTTGATCCAGTACACAGTCCGGTTCACCGGGTGGCCAGGCTGGTCCTTGTGGATCTCCGAGAGCCGCCGCGCCCGCTGCCGGTAGCTGGGGGGAGGGAAGCAAACAAGGAAGAAAGGAAAAGCTGTCATCTCATTGTGCTACTGAATCACCAGAGAAATGCACAACAGAGAGAAACCTGGGGTTGATTTTGCAATAAACCATTTCCACCCGGGTCCGGAGTTTCGCCCAAAACTTTTGGTTTTTCACCCTTGGCAGCTGATCTTGCCAATTTCTTCCTCTCCTGTCTGCAGCTTATTTACACAGGACTTGCCTTCACACCAAGGATAATTGCACAAGGGGAAGGTGATGCAACTGATGTTATCGAGGTCGCTACCAACATTCCCCCTCTCTGCTGCTTGCTCCTGACAGCAATCTCCTTTCCCAGAAAGACTCAGCTGCCATCAAAGCAAGAAGCATCAATAGCACCACGCTCCAAAATTAGGGTTAGCCCAATACAATATACTGCCAGATAACCCCTCACTCATTTTTATCTGGATATGAATGGTATTATGAGCCAGAACATGAAAATAACACTAAGTATAATTTTTTTAATAATAAAATCACAGAACTTAGAGTCACTCTTCCTGAATATCTCCCAATTTTAGCTAAAACCCAAACCATGTACATGTATCTTGCTCCAGGCAGCACCACAGCCCAACTGCTCGTGTGGAGTAATCAAAACAGACACAAAGGGACCTTGGTCTGCAACACGGAATAAGTTGGGACAGGTTTGTTTCCATAACCTCTGTGCCCTCCACATGGCAACTGCTACAAAGAGCAAGCAAGACAATTGAGTTTTGGTGCTGAGCAACTAGCCCAGCACCCACACAGAAACTTCAGCTGTTGGGTAATCCTGGGAAATAGGACAAACACCCAGACTTGCCTCAACTGTACACACAAATAATAAAAGGCAGTTTTTTTCCACTGCACAACAGTTTCCAATCCATTCACACACAAACAATGGCTCATTCCATACCTGGGGTCATTAATAACTTTTACTAGGGCTTCATAGAGCTCACTCTCAGTCATGGTCTTCCAGTTGAGCAGAATTCCCATCCCTTTGGCCTGCACACGGGTCATGGTGTCGTAATGGTCACCGAAGAGGGGGATGCCCACCACCGGCACCCCGTGGTACATGGTCTCAAAAATGCTGTTCAAGCCTCCGTGACTGAGGAAAGCTTTGATGTTAGAGTGACCTGGAACCACAAGAGCCACGAAGGTTACAAATGCACTTCTATCTCCTGTTGTTGAAGCACCTGGGTACAACAAATTGATCACCATGTTTCTATAACTGCAACTCAGGCAGGTTAAAATTACTGCAGCTTGTTCTGAAGTTCTACCTAAACCCACTCTGCTGAAATTCCTCATGCATTAAATCATTTCCTTACACACTGAGAGAGAGAACAGCCAAAGTAAAGAAAGAAAATTCTCATGTGTATGAGTAGTGTAGCAAGATTAATGGAGTAATTCATATGCATTGCCTGCTCCTGAGGAGCTGCAGGTGGTGACTCCAGCAGGTCCAGCAGTACACTTGAACAAGGGGGAGCACACTTTTTTATGGAATATAATTTTTTTTTAATGACAGGACAACTGAAGTCACACTCTGCCTAAAGTTTCACATGCCTTACTTGAGCTTAGCAAGACCTGACAATCACAGCAACAGCCTCGTGTAATGGAAAAAGCAGCCTGGCTGCCTCAGAGCAACCCTGTAACCAAAACAAATCTACCTGCTCTAGGAACATCTGTCTACTCTACCTTCTCCAGCTCATAGACACACTGATGCTTAATGCACTCATCAGCTCCCATCAGAGCTGCTTTGGGAACACACAGACATCCCAGTCTCCCAGAAGCAGTCAAATATTCAGTGGCCTCTCAGATCTGCAAGGGGCTCAGGCACCCTTTGACAGGGAAGACAAAGAAAAATAAAATACCAAGTTTCATTTCCCCCTGAGAACCTGAAGCACCTCAGTTCAACATAAAGGTTATCAGCTTGCATCACATACCCAGGTTCTGGTAGAGCTTTCTTGTCTTGATAAAACAGTATTCACAGACTCCTGAAACTTACTCTGATGCTCAGTTTCATGACTCCTCCTTGAACAGTGCTTGAACTTAGGGAAAGCATGTAATTTGTATCAGAGAAAGACAATTAACAGAGAGGTGTTCAGTTCTCTCTTCAGATATTGCTTTCATATTCTTGCTCCATGACTGCCATGACAGAAATTATCCTGGCTTTATAATAACTGCTAATTCAGTAGAGTATTTTTGGAAGAACAAACTGAACTCAAGAGAGAATAAGCAATAAATAATGGAAACAGATACTCACCAAGGAGGTCATTTTGTGGCAACCATTCGATCAGCTTGGTATTGTTGCCTAAATTCCTTGGTTTGTTTCCTGAAAACCTAAACCAGCAACATGAAATGGAAATAGTTATCAAACCCTCCCAAGTAACTACTAAAGGATGGGCTTGTTTTGTTCATTAGAGAGGACTAGAACTGCAACTTCAGAAAGAACCAGCTACACTTTCCCAATGAAGTAAAACATACATTGTTGGAACTCTGGTTACTGAACAAAGAATCCACAACACATCTTGGCAACTGGCTTGTACTTCTGTACGTTGAAAAAACTCTAAATTATTTATGCTATGTTATATAAAAGCAATTAATTATGTTACTGGTTTGTCCTCCCTAACTAGAAGGGCATAAAAAATTACAAAAATCCCTTGATTTGACACATCATGACATTAAGACTGCCAAGTAGTACTCACTACTTTTCTGTCCAACACACAGGTCCATGATCTAAGGAACAAAACCAAACCCCAAATCCCCAAAAACTCCAAGTTACATTTGACTGATCTATAAACACCTAAATTTTAATAGAAGGCTTTAAATGAAATTGTTGGGTTGGCATCAAAAAAAGCCGTCCTTATGAAAAATCCTCCAGATTTATTTACTACAAACAGGGATGCTTCCTAAAGAAGCATATTCCAGGGAAAACATAGTAAAAGGACAGAAGAACAGTAGTAAGATAAATTGGGATTATTAATTAGAAGCCAAGCAGTGTTGTGGGATTCATAATAAAACAATGGCTCTACTCCAAACAAAAACTGATGTTACCTTCACTACCACAGATTCTGTGCCAGAGCCTGAAAAAATTCCATTTTTCCTGCTCATTAGTGGGATTTGATCCTTGAACTACAGACAGCAGCAAGGACATTCCTTAAAATATTGTGGAGAGCAGGCCACCAAAACTATGAATACAACTCCAAGAGTGTGGCAGGGTTGTGAGACACCTACACGAAGTGTAAGACACTGAATATTTGAAAAAAAAAGAAACAGTTCACATGAATTCCACCAAATTATATCAGCGATGCTTGACACCAAGCAGAGCTGACTAAACAGTTTTTGGATTTTTACAGGGAGTTGTGAGCACCACTCAAGATGTTTTTAGAACTAAGAACGCTTCTTACTGACTCTGACTTCTGAAAATTTCTCTTCCTTCAATTTCTCACAGAGAACAAGCAAGTGGGAAAATCAATAATGAAAGGCTGTGTTTACACATGAAAGAGGAAAAGGGCCTAAAAGAGTGAGAGAAAAGGGGAAAAAGAAAGAAAATGGAGGCTTTTCATCATCAGGATTCATTCTTGAGCCCTGGGGTAGTTCCTTCATCAAAAATAGAGACAGTATGTCCTAAACATTATAATCTTCGCTTGTTTTCACTGTCCCTAATCCTTCCAAGGACAGAAACTCAGCCTAGGAGTGTAACCACGCCTTATTCTGCCATGACAGTAACTGCTTCCCCTTGTTACCAGGATATTGCAGTACTTTCATGTTTTTCAGGAGTGTCACATGGCCTGCGCCACCCAGGCAGCCTCAACTCCAGCAGGAAACAAGCACTCTCCAAACCACCCTAAGTTGCTCCAACAGTGCCTTTACCTCCAGATGACCCTCTGGGGCAGCCTTGCCAGGGCGTGTGCCAACTTATTGGCGATGTCTTCTGACAGATACTTGACTCCAGCGCCGAAGGAGACGAGGACAAAGCCGTTCTCGTGAGCGCCGCCCACCCACGCCTGCAGATCCTGTGGAAAATAAAGTTCACACTGAGCACTGCAGGCAAAGCACAGGAACAGTAAGGAAACGTGGCTGTGAATGAGCAGTTGGTGGTGCATTTGATGCTTCAGAAGCCAAGGTTCACAAATCCCAAACATCCTAGAAGTCACCAGGAACAATGGCTCGAGATTCAGAATCCAGAGCAGAGGCCACGAAAAGCAAAACCCTTCCATGTTTGTTTTAGCTGCACTATTAACCACCAGCGGCTTCAGACAATTTGTCCCTCCTTAAATGAGCAGTTGACACACATTCACAAGTTACCAGGCTGCATTTTAACTCAGCAAGGCATAAATAGATCCATCTCATAGTATGAGCTTGGAAGCCCTGCACAGGAGAAGTGTGAATCAAGCCCAGGACTCAGCTGTGTCATTTCCAGCCTTCAGCAATGGGAAAGTGCTTCAAAAGCCTCGTTTTGCTTTCATTTATATAAAAAGAATAAACACAACTTGAAAGAAGCCAGAGCTTCTAAAGACACTGTCAGTTCCTACTGCACAAGGAGTAAAGAAAACATATCTTTTACTTTTTAAAGCATAGATTTAAATTCTGGGTTTTTCCTAACGCATATCAGTCGGAAGAAGAATATCTCAGGATATGGTTTAATTCTGGTCTCATCAAGTTTAAGCACAAGCCTGCTCAACACCAGTGCAGCAAGAGGAAATGAGCAAAGAGAAAATGAAGAGCCTTGCTCACAATGTGCCTCTTGTCCTGGTAATAAATAGGAGGGCAGACAGTAATGGAGTAACGCCGTGCTGTCGTATCCCAGCACAAAATCCAGCGCACTGCACCGGGGGCTGTGCACTGCTCTCTGCTCTAAAGCAAAAAAAATTCCATTTTCTTTAAAATCCACAGCTTGTCCTTCTCCAGTGCACTCTTTTCCTTTTTTTTATTCATGTGGAGGGAGAGGGAAAAGGCAAAGGAGGGCAAGTGGCTCTGACCTGCCTCGAAGCTGAATCATTTATTAGGGCCTGAACTTCTGACACCAAAGTTTCCAAGTGGTTTTGTGATTTATTTAAAGCTTGTCCTTGAATCTTACTTCAGGACCTAAGGCACACTGCAAATGTCATTATATTACAGTCACTGTAGTGCTTCAGCTAGTTACATCTTGAAGTCTTTCCCATCAGCTGTTTAGAGCTAAAGAGAAAAGAACTTTTTGTGGGCTCTAGGACAAACCATCCTGAAAAGCTCAATATTCACAGGTCCTGGCCTTCACAGGGCACTCACCCAGCCAAAGCCAAAGGTGAATGGGACAAAGGACCTGGTGTCAAAAAGCTCCAAGTGCTTCCTGCTTTCTGCACTTGAGCCTTCATTGGTTTGACCTTTGGCAATGCCAGGTCCCTCAGAGCAGAGGGAAAGTCTAAATAAACTGGACATGGACTGCTTACACAGGGCCTGATAGGATGAACCCAGAAATGCCAGGTGCCTGGAAACTGGTGTGGAGTGGGCGAGGAAACACAAAAAATAGCAGGTGTCACTTGTGCTTTTATAGAGGAAAATCCATGGGGCCGTCTACTCAGCCTCAATTTGATCCCTGGAAAACAATGGAAAAGAATCCTGGACTGTCCTGGCATCAGAAGGTCCTACCTGTGACTACCTCTCCTTGGCCAGACACTTGATTCCTGCTGCTTGAGAGGGGCCTTTTCTGAGAAGGGGCGCCC
>NW_005054556.1:352079-356623 GCF_000277835.1 Geospiza fortis | reverse complement strand
GCTGCTGGAGAGGAGCCTGTTCTGAGAAGTGGCTCCCAATGCCACTGCTCCTCTGTGCTTTATGAGAAACTCTGGGAGACTTCACAGATCCCATGTATTCACACAGTAACAATTACACTTCATTATAGAAGCATAGAGGAAGTATAAATATTTCCCTGTGATGGAATTTCCAAAATAGCATTCAAAAAAATCCCCATGTATAATAAAAAATAGCTGCTAAGTACTTATAATTTTATGTAGAAGAACAAAAATCTTTTAAAAAGGAATTTTGTCACCTACAGACTTTTGCATTTTGCTGTGCAACAGGAAAGCAATCTGCTCTGTGTTGTTATGGTGGTTTCATAGCCAAGCCTCTGTAATCCTTCCCTTTGAAGGTAATCCCAGTGCTTCAGTGGAACATCACATGGACAAAGGTGAATTTAAAATCTTGACAAGACTGCTGCAGAAAATCAGCTGCAGACTTGTCAGGATGAGGGTTGTTCCCACAAACATTTGTGTCATTCCTGGCATAACACAGCCCTGATTTAAGGGGATCACTACAAATGTAGGGAGCTGGGTAAAAACTAGGCTGTGGAAAAGAGGGAACTAACACTGCATCCTCTTAAGAGCTCCCTGAGTTTGTGATCTGCATGAGTCCATTATTCCCAGGTCCTTAAACTTACTGTAATTATCTCTGTGACAGCTTTTCAGCATGGAATTTCTACACAGAGGATCAAGTGAAACTGAATCCAAGCCAGTGGCATTGCCAGGCCTTCAGTTTTAAGACATATCTGAGCGTCCTGGTACAATCAGCCAGGCCATGGCACAAAGCCGCAGTATTTTCTTGTATTTTGCCTGTTCTTTGTGCAGTATACAAGGTGTAGCTGTGATACCCACAGCAGATAAAGAGCAGGCTGTGCTCTTGGCACATCTCTGAAAGGGACTGAATACTTCAGCAGCACTGTGACTATGGCTGTGAATGTCACTTCATTCTTGCATGTACACTCCTAATGATCACCAAAGAGAAGCTGGGAGCAATGCTCACAGAACCTGAGCACTGGAAAAGCACTCACTCATGCCACAGAACAGTTTTTTCTGCCTACAATTTCAGCAGCCTTCAGTCACCTTCCTACCTTTCCAGTCTCCAGGGCCATATTAGCCCTGACATCCCCCACAGCAGCCTCGATGAACCCACAAAAAAGCCCTCAGAGACACCCAAGTTCATGCCCATGAACTCACCCCTTTCTTCCCCTTAAATCCATTTACACTTTTGACCTCCAGCACATTCTGCCCGGCGATCTAATTACTCTCTGTATGAAAAGGCACTGAGTCAGGATGAGTCATTACAGCCACCCTCATTAGAATCAGCATTCCCTGTTCGGGCAGCACTTCACAGCTCCTGCCTTGCAGCACACTCGCCTCCTTCTGCCCACTTTAAAGAATTTCCAGGTTTCCTATAAACTCAAGATGGTTTTCTTTTAACACAAGGAAAGGAAATGACCATTTTGGAGAAAAAAGTCGGGGGAGGGGGTTTGTTACATGATGAGCTGCTTTGAGCCTTCCTCCAACTCTGATTCAAACTTCAACTGAGCACAGAAGTGAGAAGTTAATGTAAACTTAAGATATACATCATCAGGACATGCACTTCTTTAAATGGCTCTTTTTTTCAGTGACTGGAAGAGAACACCTAACCCTCTCCCTCACACAGAAATATAAGCAATTTTCAGGTTTTCTTAAAACCGAGGCAAGGGTTTTTCCTTCTAAGTCCTAGCACAGTCAAGAGACAACATTGCCTCGCTGAGGCTACACTGCCAACTTGACAAACCCAGCAGTGACTTAGAAACAGGGGTCAGGCTCTTCCCTCCCAAACCAGCAATCAAACCTGAAGGAATTATAACCCCCAAATCTGGATCAACTTGACAGCAAAACTGCCAATAGAAATGTATAATGAACAATCAGAACAGGCACTCCCAAAGCTGGGTACATCATGTCCGTTGAAAGTGTAGGCCTGGCAAGCCTAATACAGCCCACCCACATTCTGAATTGCACTGTAAACTATATTTCCAGCTCAATTTTGCTTTTCATCCAGTTACAGCTTTACACACATTCATAATAAAGGACCACCTAATACACATATTATAACCAATTCAAATTTTCACTTGAACAGTTTAAAAAGTAATAAATAATGCAAATATCACCCAATACCTATATTAATTACCATTTTCTCCTAAGTTATTTTAAAAACTAATAAAAACTGCATACTAAAGCATAAAAACTTAAAGGGCCTCTACTCAGAGCACTGTGCCCAACCCTGCCAGGTCTCTGCTTGTTTCCATGCAAGTTCTGTGCAAATCCATGTCCTTTAGGAGAAATAGTACAGGACTCTGTGCTTGCATAGGGACAAGAAGCACTTATTGATCCGTGCTGTACTATAGGAGCGAAGGGGGAGGAATAAAGACATAAAATCCATCTTTTGACCAGTGTGAGACAGGAATGCTATTGTGCCAGCCCCACTGTGTGGGCTTTGTTCTGCCTGGTTGTCTAATTAGCCATTCTCTGCAGGCCGCGGTGCTGAACACACAGCTGTGAGCAGGGAGCGAGGGCCCAGCTGGCAGTAACCAGTGGTGCCTAATACTGAGCTTTGTTTCAGATAAACAAAGTGCACAAATACAAACATAACCGGGTGTAATATCCGAAGCTTCCCCTGTTCAGCTGCTCCATTCAAATGTGCAATAGCACAAACGCCTGTTCTTCAGATATGGTTGCAAACCACCCTTTCCCCAAGGCAGAGCACAGGCATCCTATGCAACTTCTCCTACAAAATGCTGCTTAGAGCAGACAAAACCAGATCTATTTTAAATTAAGAAGCCACATTAAGCCATCTTTAGGAAGGAGATACTCACTGATAAATTAACAGAAAGGTATAAAAACCATTTTTTTTTGAGTGCCCAAACTTTTCTGCTGTCCTCTGAATAGTACTTCTCTCATGTGACATAGTTCAATTCTGCATTAATACATTTTTTCCAGATTTTACTAACACAACATATCAGAACAGGTGGTCTAAGGTCGTACAAGTGCCCTTATACAACCTTTACTATCACAAAACAAATGGAATCATATCATGTAACCTGAAAGTTATAAGCCCCTATAATTCCACAGCAAACTCCAAGAAACTATCACTCCAGGCCCAGTAAGCTGCTTGTATTTGCTTGCCATGAATTTTTAAGTCAGTCTAGAACCAAAAATAGGAGTTTCTATTTGCTCGGAGCAGCAAAGGACACAGAAGAGGCCAGTGCACACAGAGGGCACGAGGCAGAGGATGGAGTCAGCCTCCCTGACTCCGCACACCCAGCTGCTTCTGCTGGCTCCACACCACCCGGCGCCTTGCTCACACTCCCAAGGTGATTTTCCACTGCCTGAACTCCTGCCTTTTAAAAACCAGGGCCACCAGGCAAAAGTGATTCTCCCATTTTATCAGGACTCACTCCTATCCCTATCACCCATCTTAATTAAGTTTTTAGTTCAATTAAGAGCAGACACGCAGCTCCCAACAAGGACAGGATCCTCCCAAGCCCCCATGTCCCTCTGCATTAATGACAAGTTAATCCTTCTCTTCCCTGGGCTTTATTAATGAGTTCTACCATACAAAGACTGCATGCAGTTTTCACACAAAATTCCCACAATTTTCTCATATTCTGTAATTCATACTGGCACAGAGTGAGCTAACTCCAGACACAACACCTTGCGCCCATTAAAGAAGCGTACCCAAATTGTGGCATTAGACTAAAACTCTGTTTTCTTGCTGGCTAAGAAGAAAGAAACTTGCTACCTGTTGGGAAACAAACTCTAAAGATCTGAACTGTTTCCTATCAGAAGCCCAAGCATTGCTAAGTACGGTCACCACATACTAATCTGACATTGCTGTTAGCATTTCCAGTATTAGACACAGATTGAGCCCTGATGAAACAGACATTTTACTGTCATATTTTTAAACTAATTATTTGGTGGTTTTATATATACACCATGTATCTCCCTTCTCCAAAACATATGAGATATAGAATTAAATTTTAAAAAGTCTTTAAAATCCTACCAAATTCTCCAGTGCCTAAAATGTTCTATTTTCTCATCCTGGACATTTACTGCCTTTCCTCATTTAGCATCCAAGAAGGACAGCAAGCTTAAATCCATTTAACTTTGAGGAGGAATGTAATTCACACTCCAAACCAGAGTGAGGAAATGCAGTCCCCCAAGCCTTTGCTGCTTTACCTGAGCCCCCTCTGGAGCTGCAAGCATATCCAGGGAAGCTCTGGGAACAGGCTCTACCCAGAGCTAGAGGTCAACCAGGAAAGTGCCGCACAAGGACTTCCCTGGTGCAAAAATCCATTACTCACCAGAGCTCTGGCAAGCACCCTGGGAAAGCAACCTTGCCTTTCAAATGAATGGGAGGAGTGGAAAACAAGGAGCTTGCCCTTCAGGAGAGGTTATTAAAATCACTGCAGAGGGATCCTCACACCCAGGGTTCTAACTGAAAACCTTGCTGGCATTACCCCACAGGCAGCATTCTG
>NW_005054556.1:331347-352049 GCF_000277835.1 Geospiza fortis | reverse complement strand
CTGATTATCAAATGGAAATGCAAACCAAGGTCTTAGCAACCCTCTGAGCTGCTCCATATGGAGGAAAAAACTATACAGGCTTTAAGAAAAAACAGTACCAAGTATGGAGACTGTTTTTACTTATTCTGCATACAGAACAAAGTCAAATTAAATTGGTGCAAATTCAGTAAAGAAGAAAATTGACAAGAAGCTAAATTATAAATACAGACCTCTGTACTACAGATACTGACATACAGCCCACCCATAAATCCACATGATAATCTCATTTAACTGAGAAATTTTGTCCGTCATTGTTCTAGTATGACACCTGTGCTCTGTGGATAGTAGGACATAAGAACTCTAAACTGGAGCTTTAAATCCTTTAATCTAATAATTGCAGTTTCTTCTTCATTTTCCTCTTCAGATACAACAGCTTTTCTTTCTTCCTGGGGTTGACCTCCTCCCTTCTCTTTTTTTTTAAACAGCTTTATAAATACATGTAAAGTGTGTACATATAAATATGCATACATATACATACGTACACAATACCCATATATATATTTATATTGTATTTGTATAAAAAAGCCATCAGTCACCACAATTTCTTTGGAAATGCTAAGGTCAGCTGGCTTCTGAGCCTGTGTAAAACCCACATCTTCCAGCCAGACTCCCCTTGCTCAGGCTAAGCAGCAGAACACGCTGCCTGCAGAATTCCCCTTGGGAAGGCTCAGGAAGACATCTCCTCACAAAGCTGAGACACCTCATCCTCCAAAGCAAGGTATTAGCCATAAAAAAATTATCCACTTCACCTTTAAGCAACTAGGACATCTGAAAAGCTGTCTTGATTAATGATTTTTTTTTCAAGTCAGTAATATTAATAATTAGGTTTGCTATTTGTAAATGTCAAGTTTTGAGCACATGCCAACTTCCCAAATTATAGGAATATGGTACCCAAACTCAAGGATATTACAAATACCCCAGGAAAAAAGAACACCCTTTAAATTAAATTCCTATCTTCTGTTTTATGTTATAAATGGGAGAAATATGGGAAAAACACTGGCTTGTTATTTGTCCTCAATGGAGGTCATTCCTCAAAATTTCCAAGAGACACTCAGTTAAACCACTGTGTGTTCCCAAAATGAATAAATCTTGTTAGTTTGTGTGTTCCAATATGAACATGATAAACTAGAATATTTAAAACCACAAAGCCTACTTACAGGAGTAGCTTAATAAAGTGTTGGGTTGCTAGGGGTTTTTTTTGTACGAATGAAAAAAAACAAAGCCACTTCTCTTGGTTTTAGCTTTCAGCTTTCATCATCTGACCTATCCAACATCTAAGGTCTGGAACTTCTATTTTCCATTCCCAATAGAAACAGCTGCTTGAACTCAACAA
Source organism: Geospiza fortis (assembly GCF_000277835.1). Taxonomy (NCBI): domain Eukaryota; kingdom Metazoa; phylum Chordata; class Aves; order Passeriformes; family Thraupidae; genus Geospiza; species Geospiza fortis. The sequence continues at coordinate 350,677 of NW_005054556.1, read as the reverse complement.
ATAACCAGCCTGGACTGTCATCCATGAACCAAGTAAACTTGCTTTTTGATGGGCAGCACAGGCTCACTGAAAGTTTGGTGCTCCTTGCTCGGCTCATGGGATGCCGGCTTTACGCCTGGCACATGCACCTGGAGAACCTGCCTTCCTCACAAATTTAACTGGAGACACAACCAAGCTCCGAAATCAGCCTTGTGTCCTTTTCCCTGTGTCTTGCACTAAACAGATGCTGAGTCACATTTCTTCCTAAGTTTAAAATGCAGCAGGTACAGCAGACTAGACATGGTTCACCAACCCAGTTCTGCTGGAGCAGCTGAGACTGGACACTACAGTTTTAGGACTGTGGCTACAACTCTTTCTTGTGGATCAAAACATCAAATTCTGCGGGGAAGAAGCTTTATCTAAAACCTAAAATTTCAGAGCCAAAAGACATGATCATACAGTTCAGTACAGAATTCACACAGTGCTGCATCATCTCCACCATCTTTAAAAGACTTTTTGCCTCCCCAGCTGACAACCACATGCATTTCAGAACAGCTCTGGAATTGCTTTACATCACCAGGAATTTACTGTCCAAACAGGTCTGTAAGAACCATTCCCTGGACTTTAAAAATAATACTAAAGTGATGGTGCTATGCCATGCACAACAATCCACTGCTACAGTCTGCAAGGGCTTATAGATATGTCCTTGAATCTGAATGAAGGAGAAAAGCCAGGTTTCAGGAATACAACATCGCTTGATTCTCCCACCTCTTCTTCAAGATACATATCAGTATCAGCTAACACACCTAGTAAACATACAGCTGTCAGCAAGGCTCAGAGAGGGAAAAAAACCAAGAAAACAAAGCAAAAAAACCAAAATACTTTTTAGTGAAGATATTTCAAGGCACCTATTTGCTGCATAGACTTTGATCTGTATAATAACGAGCTCAGATAAGAGACGTCCACAGAGGAGTGAGGAAGTTCCTGTAATTATCTGTTGACAGCTGCAGCTGTAAGGACAAGTTATTACTCCAAAATGAGAGCACCCTCCTCTGCAGCATAAATTCAGTTTCCTCATGGACTGAGTACTTCCCAAGGCAGCTGCTTGGAGCAACCCTCAGCTTCCTGCCCTGATTCGGGGACTTATCAGGCTGATTAATGCCTGGTATGCACCAACCTGGTCACAAGGTAGAAATGCCAGAGAAGAAGTTTCCCAAAAGAGCGTCCCTTTAAAAAGCCAGCTTCATTCAGGTCCCCCTGGAGAAGTGTAGTGAGGAAGAGGCAGAGGAGCCTGTGATTTTCCTAATGGCCAATGACAGTTATCTGCAAAATGCTGCACACCATACCCTCAATAGTTTAAGGCACTGATGACCTTAAGGACTTGATAGCCAGTCTGTTTCTAGCTTTTCATCCTTTGAGGCTAGTTCTGTTCACACTGTCCTCTAAATAATTCAGCATATGGTTTGATGAGATATGCACACAAATCCTGGACTCTGGACCCACCACCCACAAGCAAAATAAAATTTCACAGGCATGTGGGATAAGTCAGCTTAACCATCTCCTCATCTTTTACTGAGCAGCACAGCACACTTAGTGCAAGAAGCACCATCCAAGCCCAGTTTAACCCGTGAAAATGTCACACTGGCTCTCACACACTCTCGCCTGTGCAGAGCTTTGCAAAGCCACCATCGGCCCTCCCAGCACGGCAGAGCAGAGTGACAGGATGTGCTCGGCTTCATCCCCCCGCAGCAGGGATCCCAAGGGGCGATGTGCCATGCCCAGGCACTTCAGCCACCGCCTGCCCTGCCAAGGAGGAAGCCCAAGGCGCCGCAGGCAGCCGGGCAGAGCGGTGACCTCCAAAAGAGCCGCTGCTCTCGCCGCTGGCTCCCCCTCCTTGGCACTGCGACTTCCCGAGGGACACTGCGCCAAGCGCAGCCCGACACCGGGGCACTCACTGCCCGGGAGGGAGAGAAGCAAGCAGGATCGGAGCCTTCTCCAGGCATCCGGGCAAGCTGCAACCCAAAGGCACGCTCGCAGTTCGTATGCCACAGCCGGAGGCTGCCGCGTAATTGCTACAGAGCTCAGCAGCAACTAGAAATCGTGCATGACACAAGCTAACTGCAGGAGCAGAAGGGACCATGTGCCCCAGGATCGAAATATTAATGCAGATGGGACAGCAAAGCTGGGTCAGGTTATGTATTTTTACAGATACACACACGTATATATAAAAATACAGTATTAACACAGATGACCAGCAAAGCTGGATCAGGTTTTTTCCCCTCACACTGCTACACAACATGAATATTCAGCAACCACTGCTACATGCTACCTTTAAATCTGTGCTTTTCCAGCTTTTCTTTCAAGAAGTTCAGGGAACATATGCAGAATCTGAGCAGCCACAAAACAGAGCTACCACATCCCCTGGAATGAAAGAATGGCTGCCATGTAACACCTTAAATGATCTTGACCTTTATCTCCTCATTGACTGCTTGTTACCACCTGCCTCTTATTTTTAACATGCTGCTTATGAACAGAAAGCTAGAACTTTTAACTTACATTTGGCATTCCATTATGATTAAACAAACTACTTGGTTATTTATGGTGAAGGAGAAAAAAAAAAGGAATGAACTATTGACAACACAGGGGTGCCACTACTGAGGTGCCCAGGTAGTCTCAGCTGGTATTTTGAACTTGAAAGAACACCCCTGATTTTTTCCCAATACTTCTCTAGCAGACAAAGTTAGCTACTTACAGGCAGTTTTGCTGAATTCAAGACACCTGAAATACTTTTAATAATAGCTTTAGTGGGCACATGTGTCCTGCTACATGCTCCCCTTTTCTAATCGTCATCCATGGACAAGAAAATGAATTGAGAGAGCTGCTGAAGCATCACCAATTCCAGCCCAGCACAGAAACATGAACTCTGCTTCTGGCTCACCTTAATGCACCAAACTAGAAGCTGCAGAAAATAAATTAGCCAAGGCTGCTGCCTTGGAGATGCAGCAAGAGCAGAGAGCAGCCGCAGCACTCGCGGCTCTCATCTGCCAGGACAGAGGGACGCTTAGGAATTGCATCCAATTGCTCAGCAAACACAAACTGATTGCCCAGTAATTTACCTACAATACACACCACAGGGGGATGTGTAACAGCTTAGGCATGGACAAATGACAGGATAAAAAAGCAATGTGCTCACTCGGTCCCTCTCTCACTTTCAATGAAAACTCATGCTTCAAACACTAAGAAAGAATTGCCTGATCAAATTGAAAAAGTAAATAATGTCTCAGCTCACTAATAATTATAGGCAGTTTCTTTCCCCCTCAGTAACCAATATTTCCCACCATTTACTTGAAACAGACACTACAGGTCTGTTTTAAGGTCACTGTCACTCCTGTTACGCTGAACATCAAAAGACACAAAACAGACAGCATTAACCTCATTGCCCAAATTGAATATGCAAATACCCTTTTTCTCTTACAGGAAAAGGAAATATTAGTCTGGAAAACAAAGGAAAAACTCAATCCAGCCAGCAGAGTTTTCCTGGAGGGAAAAAAGGGATGAACTTTTAGACAGCACAAGGGTACCTTCAGTCTGCTTTCTCAGGATACCTGACCCTTCCTTAACACAAACACACTGATGCACATGTGGAAACAGCCACTTAGAAGCAGCACTGCTATGGTCATCTCTGATGACACCCTGGAGAACAGACAATAGGACTTTTCATACAATAACCAAAGGCTGAAACAGCCATTTTAAGAAGCAAATTGTTGAGCACTGCAGGTCTACCTAGCCCTTTGTATCATCCAGCCAAAAGCATCCATTAAAAATCCCCTCCAATTCAAGATCTATTTGCTTATGCACACATAAAGCAAAGTGCAAATGACATTGTTCTCTGTGAGATTGTTCTGCCTGTCACTCACCACTGTATTGCTCAACAGAGGCATTCTTAGGTATAACATATCACAGTTCACTGAACTAATCAAACTTAATAATTAATCTGTGCAGCCAGGATTCCTGGAGCTAGTCCAGTCACTATCACGGTTTCAGTCTGAAGTTCTGAGCCTGATGTTGTGCACGTGCACAGTAAAAATTTATATCTGAGTGCAGCCTTAGTGCTATTTTGGCCAACTCTTAGCTCCATTTCTCACTTGGTACAGTCTTTCCAGGCTCATGTACTCCTAGTCTTAAGAGTCATTATCAAACCCTAAGGGAGGCACAAAAACAAATACCATAAAAACACCCATACCATGAAGTTACCTAGCATAAACTATCAGCAGCCTTCTTTAAGCATAAACAGTATTCAAACATTCTCCCTCAGGTTCATTTTAAACCAGGTCTGGTTAAAAGCTACTGATGTGATTTCCAAGGCAGAGTGCACTGTTTCTCACCTCTAGTGCAGCACTAAACACCTCACTCAAAAGCTAAATACTTCCTGCATCCAAAAATGATTAATTTTCTTGAATTTGGGACCAACAGTTCCCCTCACCACCACATGAAGTGACTTCCACAGAATATTTCACCGAGCAACAAGAACAGGCCCCACCTGAAAAATCACTGGCATGAGGTCAAGCAGAAAGCACAGGAATTACTGTAAAACTCAGCAAACCTTACTTCTGGCAGAGGGCTGGCCGGCTTCGTTAGAATTCCTCCCACATAAACAACGTTGGGTAGCGTAGGTCTCGGAAACTCCAGCGCTACATCAGTACAAAGCATCCACAGGCTGGATCCATGGACCAAGTCATACATGGACCGCTCTGGAAGAACCTTGTGTTTCTGCATTATCCTTTCATATTTTGGCAGAACCAAAAAACTGACTCCAAATCTTGAAATAAGATAAACAACAGTATTTTTAATCCTCTCGAATAGGTTCATGTGATCCGTGAGCAGCGAGTTAAATTCTGGAACGTAGGACAGAGGAGCTGGAGCACCCACTTCTGCTGGATACCAGAGGCCAGTGGAAAACACGGCGTACTTAACCCCCAAAAGATGGGCTATAACAAATCCACACATCTCGTTGGGATCTACCAGGAGCAGGTCAAAGTTCTCCTGTTTGAGGGCACGCATGAGGTTGCGGTTGCCGACGATCATGTCGCAGTTCTTGGAGTAGTGGTCCAGGATATCGAAGAGCTCGAGGGCGGTCAGCCTCCCCGAGAAGATACTCCTCATCTTGGACTGGAGGAAATCATCCGAGGTGCTGCTGTTAAAGATCCCTGGGTAGCGCTGCAGTCTGTAGTGATTAGATGGAGGAATCTCTCTGCCCTCAGAGAGGAGAAACACTGTCTGGTGACCTTGGTCATGCAAGGCTGAGGCCAGAGTCTTGAAAATATAAAGATGGCTTTCAAACATAATTGGCGGCACAACAACGATTTTGGCAGCCCTCGCTATCCCAACAGCACTCCACAGGAGAATGAAGGCTGGAGCGTACGGCTTCATAGCTGCAAGGAGAAATAAGAGCATTACATCACAGACAACAGGACTGCACTTTGCTGCTTAAGCACACCACCCTTCAGTTTGCATGGTTATGAGTCCTCCTCTGATAGTTACCCACAGGCTTCGAGTTGTCCTCCTTCAAGCTGCAACTTTACTCTGATTTTAGCATAACATTTTCTGGGGTTTTGTTTTCACATAAGCTAACAGGACAGAGAAAATAGAGGACTTTTTTCCTCCTAAAAGGACATGCAAATTCATGCCATGTTTTTCTTTAATATCAATGATGATCAGATACGTAGGAGTGGAAAGCAAAAAATCAGGTAGGAAGATGCTACCACTGAGTAAGAACCAACTTAGAGCCTCCAAAACAAGAACAAGTGTAATAACAGGAGTTAGTACCGCACACATGAACACTGCAACTTCCACTGAAGCATTTGAACAGGCACTTGATTCTCAACTTACTTAAATCAGCACTTCAATGCCCACTTGAACACCAGCCCTACCTATGCTGAAAAACCCCACTGCCATCCTGAAAGCACTGTTCCTGACAGCAGCACACTGCTGGGGAAAGGGAAAATACTGTTCACACATGGCTGGGTGATTTAAAATGCTGTGTGCAGCAGAGGAAAGCAAAGTGCCTTAGAAGCACAACAAGGACATGTCAGAAACTTCTCAGTCACCATCACCCTCCTAGGACAGAGCAATGAGTAAAAGCCAAACCAAACAATCTGCTCTTCCCTCGTGCCAAACCAATCCAGGTGGAAGCCTGAGTCTGTTGCAGTGTCCTTTATAAATAAAAACAACAGATAACACTGCTACTCAGTCCTTCTTATCTCCCTATGGTATAGCCAAATAACCCTCCTACAACCCCCCTCCCTGCTGAGATTGCTCAGGACTTTCTCTTAGTTAATGTTATATGGGTTACCAGCTAACAAATAGAGCATCTCATCTTTTATATAGCTATTTATAAATTACTATATTCCTATACGCTTATTACATAAAAAAATATAAGGGTTTTTTGAGTTATATTACTCTGTAGTGAGTTTTCTGAAGGATATCCTTTTCAGGTAGCTGTAGGCAGCAGTTAGATCTCACCTGAGCTTCTTTTTCCCCCAACTCCCTCAGTTACTCCTCACAGGACTTATTCTCCAGATCCTTCACCAGCTTCACTGGCCTTGTCAGGATGTGCTCCAGCACCTCCACATGGTTCATGAGGTGAGAGGCCCAGAACTGGACACAGCACTCGAGGTGTGGTCTCAAAGGGCCAACTACAGAGGGAGACTCACTGCCCTGGCCCATGCTCAGTTATCCTGAACAGGACCCTGCTGGAGGGTAATGCTCCTTAGCCAAGAGAGGTGTTAGGAAAAGTAAGCAAACACGGTTCACCAATGAAACATCCAAGAAAAATGATTAATCAAGCTCAGAAAAACCCCAATATTAATTCCATGTCCCCATGCTAGAAGCGTTCCCACGGTGTTGAGTTACTGCTCCTGTCAACAAGAGCAATATTACAAAACCATGAATGGAGATGCAGGACTGGGAAACTCAGTTATGTTTTATCAGCAGCAGAAATCAAAGGTTCCAGGAGCCTGCGGGCTCCTGAGGATCCAACACGCTGCCACAGGCCAGCTCCACTTCCATCTCCTGATCCGAGGCCTAGAGCACGGCACAGAAGAGACAATCCTTAGCCCTAAGGCATAGTTTCCATGGCTTGGGGTGACACATGTGTCACCAAAAGCCATGGGAACTACAGCTATCCTTCCCTAGGATGTCGACAGCGTTTCCCCACTGCTTCCTGTTCCCACACTTACCTGGCAGCCAAGTTTTAAACAGCAATCACATGGCACCTTCTACTCCTTGTGAAGGTATTATAAATACTAACAAAAAAACCTGGCAATATAACTAAAACCATTTACCAAACATTATTTTTTATTTCTCTTGCAGCGTATCACTGTCAAGAGATGACACAACACACTTCCCTGGCAGTCTCTACCTTGTGATATCTTCAGAACTGCTAAAACAATAATCACTTCTCAAAAACCTATTATGCAACTCCCCTTTTCAACATAAGCACCTTCCACAGGAGCTGGAAAATATATGTACAGGACCTGCCAAGCCATAGCAATATTAAACACATGATGCTATTAGAGCAATGCCAATTAAGTGACATTTTTACTGGGGAAAATTGCATTGACCTTCTATTGAACTGGCAGGAACCTGCAGCCTCATCATTTCATACCCTGGCCAGACGGAAGTAGGGAGCTCAGGTTTGAATTCTGCTGGAACAAGGGCAATAGGTAACAGCATTCTGTAAGCCAATTAATCACCAGCCTAATTCCCATTTGGCAGACTGGGACTGGGGAATGGGTGGGTGCCTGGTGCCATCAGCAGGGAATCAACACACAACCACCCAAGCTCAGCTCCAGGCTCTCTCCCAGACACTCTCCCACTCCAAGGGCCCTCAGCAGTGAACTCCCCCAGCCCAGCAGGTATTGCCCTGGGACACTTGGCTGTTCCAGTGGGAATTTCTGCTTCAGCTCATCTCCCCAAGCAGCAGGCAGTGCCCAGGCACAGAAGACTTTACAAGTGTCAGGACAAGGCCAAGGGGGTGCTCAGCTGAAGCCAGCTAGTAACAACCAGAGCTCAGGGATTGTTCCTACTAACTCCCAGCCACAATCCAGCTGTCAACTCCCAGAACAAATAACTGGCCAAAAGAAATAAACAGGATCAACGTCCAATGCAACTGCCTTCTGTTTCTGCATACCAGAAGCATGAAAGCAACTATCAGGTGTCCTGAGAGAAAAGAGGAAAGAAAAGCCCAGAGACACAGAATGATGCATTTCTCTAAGATGGTTGACAATATAAAACCATTTTGTACCTCTATCTTAAGTCTTTCTTCTTAGGATTTGCCTCCATTAAAGGTGACTGTTTTGGCATCTGAGCTGGCATGCAACATCCTTTTATCACAGAGGGTGAAAAGGAAAATCCAAATTTGCTAACACTTAAAAAAACGCCCAAAACATAACACCCAACCAAACAACATCCATAAAACCATCACTGAATTGAAGCCATTCTTTTCAGCCAAAAAGGCCCAAAAACAAAGATATGGAGAAAGGCCAGTGCAGAGTGGCATTACAATAGTGAAACCAACTACTCATTGTAAAGGGTTCTCCTATTGGAGCATAACAAGAAAAAGTTAATGTTTAACTTCTTGGTATACCTTTAACTTTATGAGCAGCTGTTGGAGTAAGTTTAATGACCTCTCTGTGAGGGTTTTCAAATGAAAGATGAAGCGTGAGTTTTAAAGGGTTACAGAAAATCAAGCACACTCCTGGACAGTCAGACTGTTGGAGCAGTTTTCAGCTGACCAAAACACTTCTAAATCACAACTGTTTTTTTTTTAAGGAAGTATTTTTCCATTCACCCAGAAGAACCAAGCTGAACCTACAACACAAAGTGTGACTACACAGAATATAATTAAAATTATATTCAGACTTTCAGAATTAAAAAATAGGAGGGAGGATCTTCTCCCCCTTTCTTCACAAAGTTCTGATACTTGAAGGCTGGGCAATGTGGAAATGAACTGAATGAATGGGAAATAAGCGTAGTGCTAGCTGACTTGTAGAATACTAATTTAAACATTAAGACTTAATGTCATTTATATAAACATCAATCTTAAATTATCTTAGATGAATTCCAAGTAATAATTGGTGTAGCAGTCAATTACAGTCCTAGAACACGTACCCAAGATTACATTTAGATTTGCTGCCAATCCTTAATAATCTGCTAATCACTGCTAATAGAACTTTTTGGCATGTTTGAGGGCTTTCTCCTGCTTTACACTCCTGGCTGCCTACCTGCTCTTTCTCAAACTCAGAAATAGCTATTTTGAAGCCAGCAATATCATTATCCACATTTTCCTCCATGGCAGAGAGATCCAGAAGCAGAAGAGGCTCTCACACTCACCTCCATCCAGCACAGCCTGAATGCAAACTGCTCCCACATTTATCACTACTCAAAAGATTAAACAGTTCTTATACGTAAGGACATAAAAAGTCCTTTTTATTCACTAACCAAGAACACTCCTGACTTCAAAAGCAGCAAAGGAAGTTTGACAGAGCTTCAGTTCAGCGATGCAATCTGCGTTTTTGAGTTCCTCCCTTCCATTCAGCCTTTCTTTAGATCTGTTAAGGTTTGCTGAGTTTACCTGGGCAGTTTGAGCAGGACCTCTGCTGGGAAAGGTGCCCTTCATCCCAAACAGCAGCCTCCTCTGACAGCAAAGGAGCAATCTCTGAGCTGCTGATCACTCACCTTACCCAAAGAGCTCAAATTACTCATTACCATTCCACAGAGACAGCACAGGTTAAAGGAACAGGCTGCCACCTCTGCAAGCCCAAACCTGGGAGCTCATTAGCAATGAAATGACTATGCCCAAATGGAAAGCTAATGTGCGCATCCCAGGAATATTATTTTTTTTTAAAGCAGGGAAATGTGAGATTTTCATGTAATTCAGCAAACCAGCAATTGCCACAGTTGTGGTGCTAACATACAGATTTATTCCCTCATCTGGCTCTCAGGATTGTCCCCCTCCCTTTACTACACCTCATTACACAAAACTCCTTATTTTAGAAGGAAGAACACAAACTCTTGGAGCTGTAAACTCCCTAAAACTTGACATTACTGTCTGAGCCAATTGGAACAAAAAGGCAGAAACACCATTTTTTCATTTTACCTTTTTTCCAAAAGAAAGGTGTATTTAATCAGCAACTAAGTTGCACTAAAAGCTGCAGATCTGATGCAGTTTTCACATACGTAGAGGGACCTTGACCAGTTTTCAGTTAAATACAGCAACCACCCATGCCAGGGTGGTCTTCCCCCAGTGAGGCATATTTGGCCTTAGTTATCCCACCTGAGCTCAAAAAACTGGAATCATGAGCAGGGCAGTGTCACCTCAGGAGCCAATCCCACCCCACCATGCCCAGCTGCAGCCTTCACCACTGATAAAGACAAACAGGGTGTCCATTCCTCTCAAGATTAGATGCACTGTAGCTGTAGGAGGAGACACATGGTTGAAAGCATAGCAAGAGAAATGCTGAGGGAAGCTGCAGAAGAACTGGACACAGAGAGCACTACAAACTGCCTCTGGGAAAAAAAAAACCCATAAGCAGCTGCTGATTAGAGTTTACTACTGCTCTCAATAGAAAGGAAGCATTAAAACAGGGAAAGAAATGACCACTGATCCCAGATTGTTGCTTGACATTACCCAATTGAGTGCCACTCCAGCCCTGCCCACTCCAAACTCCATTGACATGAGTGTACTTTGTGTGCAGTTCTGTTTGCTTTAGCTGCTATTAAAAACAGTTTTACTGGTAAAACATGATACCCATCCTCCAGAGGCTTGTGAACACCTCACTTACACAAACACAGAGCCAAGCCCTACAACCCAGGTTGCCTGACCAAAGGCCCTGTAAGCAAAGCCTTTTATCAAGCCCCAGATAGGCAGGAATGACTAACAGAAGGCACTGGCAGTTAGGTATAATGCTGAAAGACAAATAAAATACTTCAAGACAAAGCGAAGGTTTCACTAGTACTAAGTACAGGATGATTCTATGCTAAAAATGCATGTACTCAACCCAAATCTTAGCTGTGCCAGCCAAATACACGCAGTTGATAATAAAGACAAAGTACAAATACACATACACACAAATATGCATGAACTGCATTGATTCCAAACCAAAGGAGTGACCAGAGAGAAGAAAAACTCTTCCCTTTTACACATCCCTCAACATGTCTGATTTTTCATGTTTCCCTCAAATACTTCAAGATTTAATAGCACTCCACATCAGCATTTTTTGGTGAGCACCCAGAAATGGTACCTATGTGAGGAAATGCACTGACCAAATTATGTCTGACAGCACATCACAGAATATAATTTTATCATGGAGACAGGAAGATTTTATTTAGGGGCATAACAGACAACAGTAAGGAAGACCATAATCTTCAAGCAAAAACTTGCCTCCTAACCATTCCTTTAGGCTGGGAAATGTAAAACATGTTCTTAGCCCATAATACTGTTTGCTGTGCTGTACATATTCCACAGGCAATCCAAAATACCCTAACCCTTTAGAAGCATTACAACATTACAGTCAGCATTGCACAAGCTGACTTGAGGCAGTGAATTGCAGTTTAAGATTAGGAAGCACTAGGTACTAGGTGACCTGCGTGCTGAAGAAGCGGCAAAAAAGCACCAGAAATGCAGAAACGTGCAGAGTCTGGGAGCAAAAAATCAGGAAATCATCTGGGAAGAGACTCTGGCACCAGGCATTGTACAGCCCTTGGGTTTATGTCCTTCGATTTTCTTTATCACACATCCTGTTACTAACTGCTGAGGCACAGTGTATGCTGTGATTGCTATTCTGTGTTGCAATGTTTTAGATGAGTGGTGTGATTTGGCTTCCAACCACAGGCTCCTTTTTTCGACTAAATGAATAAATTAAGAAATTAGTAAGACATGTGTATCAACAAGAGCAGGTTTTTGCATTTGCTTTGTAGAGTGTCCCAAACAACAGCTCCTATCCAATGGCTGAAGCACTTCAATGAGTACAAGAACATCTCATCCACAGACAAAAGAGGAAGATTTATAGGCATTACAATCCTCTGTCAGACTTACTGTGTCAGCTATGCAAACAGCAAAGGAGCTATTAAGAGGGAGTCAAAAGGATATGCAATTTATGAAACCACTTTTAGTAACCACTTACTGTATGTGCAACAGGTTTTATCAAACACTGAAGGGTTTTATCTAAGCTTTTGTACTCAACCTTAGTAGAAAAAGGATTTTAGAAATCCTGACTTCACAGGCAGCATGGCAGAAGAGGCACTTCTTCAAAATAAAGGTTCTACAGTTTATACACAACATATTTTCAAAAAGCATGCCAGTAGATGGATCTGTCAGAAGTTACATGGGAACAGAACTCCTATGCAAGGCATTCTGTCCTACTGAAATAACTTTATAGCAAGTGACCAAAGTATAACACTCCTGGTAACACTTCACCACTGGCTTTTGGAAAGAAGTGCTCTGTGGTTCTTCATGGTTACAGAAAACTGCCCCAAACTTCTGAAAAGACTGATCATATCTAAAAGGATTAAATGCTTACAAATATCATCTTTATAAAATGGTTAGGTTCTAAATTACTCAGGATTTCCAAATCTATTAAGAGCAATAATTTCATCTTTTAATCAAGTCCCCTATAAACCTGCATGCTTTGGGCTCATAATGCTGCAGTAGTGACTGTATCAGCCAAAATCTGATTTCCCCGAGAGTCAAGGATTCAACTCTAATTAAATATTTTCATAAGGTGAACTAAGTCCCAGCAGGGCCAAGGCACCTTCCACTCCACCTGACCTACATTCCTTAACACTCCATGCACTAAAACTGAGCAAACAACACAGGAATTATAAACTTTACAAAAGGTCAGTATTTGTACAAGCATCCATTTTCCAAGTTCAGCCCAACTAACTCCATGGAATTGAGTTTCATCAAGATTTTAAAACCTGTGAAACATTAACCTCTGTAGACCTACCAGATAGGGTAATCAAAACAAATCAAAACACATGGAGTCATTTTAATAACCCAAATAAGAACGAATAGAGCAAGGACAGCCAGTCCTTTTTGTACTGTTTTGCACCAGGCATCTCAAACAGGGCATTTCAAGATCCCTATAATTTGTAACACTTTACAAAGTGAGGATTAGCAAAACCAAGCACTCGCACACTGCTCCAAAACCAGCGAGTCTTCCACCAGGGCAGCCTGACCGGGTGTACCAGCGGCTCGGATTTCTCCGCATTGGCGCTCTCCGTGACACAGCCCTGCTCCTTGCTGCCCGTGGTTATCCCAGCCCTGGCACCTTGCAAAGACACCTGCTGCCTGCACACAGCCCAGAGCCATCTGTTTGTGATGAGACACACACACTCCTGGTGGAGAGATTTGTCTGCTTCATGAAAACAACAGGAGAACCTTCCCTGACAAATTACACCTCCTCCTTCACAGCTACCAGGAACTCACTCTCAACACTGGGTTTTGGCAACAACATCCAAGTCCCTTGACAAAGTCTCCTCAGCTCCTGGAGACCATTCCTCCAAGCACCCAGACCTGAAACCCTAAGTTCCTCCACCTCCTGCAGCCATTTTGCACTAGAAAGAACCAGAGATATTGCTTTGACATCAGGGCTGGGGCTATCAACAGAGAGGAGCCAACAGGTTATTCCACATTTCCAGGGGACACCAGTGCTGGTGAAAACATTTTTTACCATTCCTGTTCCTGCTGTGTGACCACTGTGCCCTCAAGAGCCCAGGAACAGAATAACTCACCACAGGACTAAGTGCTGAAAATACAAGGAAACTGTCTACCTGCAGAGAGGACAAGGCGTAAGTGCCACAGGAGCTGATGGAGACAAAGATGCCTCCACTGAAGGGTCAAAGCTGCCCATGGTGTCTTTGCTCTCACACTGGCATCAAGACAGGCTGAAAGAGCAGCTGAATGAAGTCCTAGAGAGATGGAAAAAGGAAAAAAAGAAAAAACCTCACTCTGATTTTCAACATTTGAATTAATGACTGGATCAGCCTTGCTGTAATGACCCTCTGAAGAAGGGGCTGGAAGAAATTGCAGTGCACTTTGCTGTGAGCCTAATTCCTTGGTGCCTGTAGTTATGTGCTACCATCACCCAAGCATGAATTTTGGCTCATGAACAAGCCCCAGGGCCTGAGACAACATTAGTTTTAAAATGAAACCCATTTTACTGGGATTTTCACTTAACTTAAATAATTATTGGGGGGATGCTTTGCTTTTCACTCCAGCTGGCTTCAGCTTGGTACAAGCTCTCCCTGGTCACGCCATCACATGACACCCAGAAGCACTCAATGAATTTCTTTGTTCCTTTTCTGACTTCATCCTATAGCAAATAAGCACATTTTAACAAGCCACACAAACACAATCACAAAGGAAACTATCACAGGTTTGTTTCAGCAGGGGGAAATACAACCTGGAATAAAGTAAGAACACTGCATTTCATCATGCTTTGCTCTTATTCAGCTCCATTAAAATAACTGCAACAACACCACACATGCCAAAAACATTTAGCTTATTCAGTCTGTTAATTAATAGCTTCTGTTTCGAAATTTATGGGTCTGTTTTCTTCAAATTCAGTTGTCGTCTGTTGCTTTCAGATTTGTATTTTGAGTGCCTGCTTTCAACTATCTCCTGGTAGAATCTGGGCCTAGAGTAAGGATCAAAGTGTAGTGTAACAGCTCTCCTGTGTAGTTTAATCCTGAGGTTCTGATTTTAAGAGCAAGACCACATCACTTACCAGAGCTACAGGGGACAGATATCAACTTGGGAATCTTCTAGAAGGTACGAAATACACTCCAGTAAGGGTTGGGGCTTTTTATGTTTTTGTAGCTGTATGAAAATTTTTAAACACACATAAGCTTCCTGTGAATTTCTAGCACTAGTAGTTGAGTAAGATTAGAGTATAATTCAAGAAAGGAAGTCTAGAGTATAATTCAAAATGTAAAGACAGGGTTTGTAGATTTTCAAAGACAGTCTGAGACTAAGTACAATCTGTTAACTCACAAACATTAGGGAAAAGAGAAAATAAATCCAAAGGTTACAAGGGGTCAAGACAAAGATGTTCCCATCTCCAAGACCACAATTCCCAGAATAACCTGGGTGTAAAATCAAAACAAATGAACAATAACTCATCCAGGTACACCCCAAGTGGTTCTACACATGCACATGTCTGTTCCTTCCCACCAAAATGGCACTTCCCAGGTATTCTTCCACTTCTGGAAAGCAACTAAACCTTTCTCAACATGAACACTACAGAGCAGTAAATACCTGATGGGGGTTTAAAACAGGGGGTTTTATAGTCTCTATCTGTAGTTATTTCATTAGTAAGTAGTTTAAGGCAAGAGTTATCTAATGAAAGTATAGTCTGAGACAAAATGATTTGGAATACTCCCATCCTCAAGTGTACTTCCACAAAAATAAAGCTAATTGATAAACAAGCAAAATAATTACCAAACTGTCACAAAGTACAGTAATTAATGACTTATCATTAGGAGCGGTTAAAGAAATATGACTGCTTCACTTCTATATTTTACACACTCAGACCTGTTTTTCAAGATTCTCAACTGAAAAAAAAAAACCTCAGATAACCATCAACCATCCTTGGGCAAGTTTCCACACAAGTCCTCACAAGACTGACACCAACAGCTCCCATTTCCTTTTAGCTCCACAAGTCACGGATGCCCCAAGCACTCGACTGGCCTATCCAGACATGTTACTGAAATAATGCACATGGAATTTTACACTTGGTGCTGCTGGGAAGCAAAATGTGTGTGGACAAAGCTCACACAAACATTTTAAGCTTCATTAAAGTGATACAGTTTTGTGTCCACGGACCAATCACCACACCCATCACCACACACCCCTCAAAGCTCAGTTTCCAGAAAGAATTTCTTCCATGGACCAGCAAGGCTTCATCAGGGGTGTAACTCTTCAGTAAAGCTTTGCTGGCATTCACAGTGCATTGATGTTTGAGCTGAGCTGTGGTGACTTTGGACCATGCCAGACCCAGCTCTCCAGGGGCAGCAACCAAGAACGCTCCAGAGAAGGATACTGCTGCAAGGTCCACCTCAGGATATCATGCTGTTAAAAAGAATTACTGCTGAGCAGATGTGTGCATTTTGATCAATTGGCACAAGTGGCTTCCCAAGCAAACATACAAAAAGAAAAAATCTAGTTCCATGCAAACAGCAGCTATGATCTCTAACAGCTATCTCATTTTAAAAATCCCTAGCACTCACAAATCTGAAGCAGCTACTACATGAAGTGCTAGCTTTGTTTGCTTTCTGCTAGCTTTTTTGTGATTTTTTTTTAAAGATAGTACTTAATTTTTGTTGAAAGTTTTTTCAATACTTTTAAAAATATCTTTTTCATTAATTGGTACTCCTGGCATTAAAGCACCTTATTCATTTGACTTAAGTCAAATAACTCTCAAATCAGATGGGGCCACAGAAAAAACCTAAAACAAATCAAATACAAAATATGTAACTGCATTTTAATCTAAAATCCTGGACGTCTAAAATTAATGTTTGAAGTTTTAGTTACACTTAGGCACTCCATCTTCAGTTATAACAAACAAACAACTTTTTCCAGACTGATGGTGAAAATAATTTCTCTAATGGAATATTAGTCTTGAATTAAGAAACTTGAAAGGTCCTCCAACTTCTACATTCACACTGTTAACCTCCTTCTAAGTATAAGACACAGCTTTAATATTTCATTTTTTTAAAGCATGCTGTTTCCGCAGGGCATCAAGGCTCACTTCCAGCTCAGAATCAGAAGCTGACTCAAGACTTCCCATTAACTCTCTCTGTAGTTACTGAGTAAGAAGGAAAAATAGTCTTAAGTTGCTTATTTTTTGTGAAGTTGAACCATCCATTCATAGGAGCAAAGAACAGCACAGAGCAAAGAAGAAAGTTATGCTTGTTTCCTTATACAAATAAAATTATGGGCATGACAAACCAGTTTATAGGCACAGTTTGGGCTACAAACCATTTAAATGCTTATTTCTTGCACAGAATAGCACGATCTCACACCCTGAGCATTTTAACAGAAATACATCCAAGTGTCATAAAAGATCAAAAATAATTCATCAAAAGGTTCAAGAAACCTTATGTCACAAGTCTTGGAAATTTCCTCCCAGCAAAGCTGTCCTGGAGGAAGGACAGAGAACTCTATTAAATGCTTCCAGCGGATTTTACTTCCTGGAAAACAGGGAGAATAGCCCTCTACAATACCTATTCACAAACACTTGGAGCTGTATCAGAAAGTCAGTTTTCAGCCCAAAGATACTTTCTGAAACAATAAGAAGTCAATCCATGCTGAAATTTTTCTGAGGACTAGAAATACCAACAAAGGAGGTGAATGATGTCAAATGCTTCTCATGTGTCAGCATTTCTCAAACACACTTCTGTTCCCTTCACAAATACGACTTTGTAATAATCAAACAGAAATAAAAATATTTGTTGAAAGTCTAGAGCTGGAGGAATAAAGTTATTTCATTTGCTAATCATCGCATGAATTTGATCTCACCACACACAACCCACTAGGCTTTAATACTGCAGTGGGATTTCTCTGGTGAGTAAAAGACAAGAGATTTGACCAATAAGGAACAAACCAAGGTAAATTCTTGTACTGTTCTGAAGGGAGCAACCTTCAGAAAGAGCAATGTGGACAAAAAGCACTTTGAAGAGCGCAAAGTGGAAAACAGCAGGAAAGATAGGCAAGGGCAACAAACGCTCAGCAGTTTAAGTCAAAACTAATGTATCTCATGGTCAAGAGCATCAATTAGAAAATAACCAAGTCAGGACAGACACTGTTACTCTTTTAATTAGCTCAGAACACTCTTCAAGTAGTGGGAAGAGTATTCCAGCAAATCATGTCCTCTGTGCATGCCTCAACAGGTGCAGGGAAGGCCCCACACACAAAGCCAGGTCAGCGAGGCACAGCAGCCACTCACCCAGCTGCAATTGCCACCGGTTCCATCCCCCAAAACCAGCCCACTGCTCCATTAGCACTTACTCAGCAAGTCACTCACACGGGCAAGGAGAGGACTCAGAGCTCAGGTGACATCACCCTGCACAGAAGGAGGATGCAGGATCATTTCAGATGTCCTCTCCCCCAGTCCTGGTTAATCTCATGGGTTTCTCCACCCAAATCCTGCTTTAGAGCAACCCAACTGTTTAGAAGCATCCTAAGAAAATAAAATCTACTGTTTATAAAACACTGACATAATTCTCACCTCTGAGTCTCAACATTTAACAGACACATCACCAAACAAATATTTTCTCAGGTTCTATAAAGAGCTTCTGTTAACAGGAAATAAACAAAAAAAAAAAAGGAAAAAGAAGTCACAACGTATTTTGTGCTAAATACTTATTTCCCTGTACTTCAACTGAAATATTTTCACAACAACATGAAAGCTGTCTCGGAGCACAAGACTCCAGCACAAACTGGTTGGTCTTTTGGAAAAGAAAAGCCACTGCAGTATCCAGTGTTCGGCCTGGATCAATGACTGAAACAAGCGAACAAAAACAAGGAAATGTGAAGCAAAGGTTAATTGCACACTAGGTAGTGTCAGTGCTTTAAAACTAGCTCAGCTAAAAATCTAAGTGACCTTGTGTGATAATTGCTTGGAAAAGCAGGCAGCTTCAGACTGGAAACACTAACCAAGAAAATGTTGGCATAAAAGTCTGGAAATAAGTAGTATCACGTGAATTATTCCCAAAACTAACTAATTTGGTCATAACACGAATATGACATAAAAAACCATTTATTTCAAGGTGTTTGCTTTGGAGGAGAAGACCTTCAAGGATGCCTACTACTAGAGTTGCTCCCTGCTGTCCATCCCCAGGGAGCTCTGAGGAGCACGCAAATAGGGCTGCGCAATTCCCAAAAATTCCCCGTTGTTCCACAGCCAGGGCTCAAACGAGTAAGTTATTTAGAGAATAAGGGATAAGATGCCACTCGATACCCGCTTAAATACCGCAACTTCAGCGATGTGTCGCCCGAAAAGTTCACGCTTCACCGTTTTCCTCCTTTTTGAGCCCAACTGGGAGGCGCAGCAGCAATTACGCAACGCTGTTCCTTCAGAGGCGGCTGGGATGGAAACTGAGGGAATATCCAGGGAGGGCACTGCATCCCAGGCGCTCTGAGAGCCATCCCAGGTCCCCGATGGCCCTCACACCGCGTCCCCAAGCCGGCAGCCGGGTGGCAACCCAACAAGGGACGGAGGGGGGGCTCTGCGCCCACACGCCGCGGTGCTACCCGCGCTGACGCCACCACGGGGCCGCTGTCGGCGAC
>NW_005054556.1:330618-331169 GCF_000277835.1 Geospiza fortis | reverse complement strand
CGGGCTTCCCCGCACTCGCCGCTGCGGCGCCGGACGAGGACCACGCCAGAGCCCGGCTGATGAGTGCCCGCCTGCCGCGCCACACAGGTAGCTGCGTGCCGCCCCCGGGCCCCTCTCGCCTCCCCGCCCGAGCGCCCCTCACGAAAAGGGCGGGAAGAGACGCGTCCTTCTGGCGCCCCTCAGGACATGGAGCTCCCCCCTCACCCCTCAGCTCCCTCCTCAGGTCACACCGTCCCCTCGCTCGGAGGCACCGCATCGACGCGGCTGCCCTGCAGCTCCTTCTCTCAGCTCTCACCCCACGCCACGGCTCTTCGCCTCAGCTCCTCACTTCTCACCCCGACTTCCATGGCTTTTCTCCTCAGCCCTCCAGCCCTCATCCCCCTTCCATAGGTCTTTCCCTCAGCCTCTCGACTCTCATCTACCCCATCCGCTTGAACAGCTTTCCCTCCTCCCGCTACATCAGACCGTCCACCGCAGGCACCCTTCCCCTTGCAGGTAGGGAAGAGGGCGAAGGTAGACTAGGACAAGCAGCGAGGTGGAACGACATTCCA
>NW_005054556.1:322520-330380 GCF_000277835.1 Geospiza fortis | reverse complement strand
GCACCGGCGCTGCCGCTCGCCCCCGCGTCCGGGGAAAGGCTCGGCTGCCCTCCCGCCCCATGCACTGCCCCGCTGCCGGGACGGCGGGCAGCTCCCCGCACAGGGCAGCTCCCCTGAGCCCGCCTCTGGTGGGCAGGACTGGGACCGCCCCCACCAATCAGCCCCAGTGCGGCTGCCCTTCAGATCCAGTCGTCCACCGTGAGCAGAGATGCGTTGTGCCAGACGAGGTTGCTCCAAGCCACGTTCAACTATTTAGCTAATTAAGTAACAACTTAACGTTGTTATCACAATTTCGCTCCCCCGACCGTCTTTAAATACAAGTGCTGATTATCCAGTTGGTTTCATGTGTGTGTGGTTTGGATGGATGTGGATTTGGGTTTTTTCCCCGTGTTTTTTGCTCGTTATCTAATAATGATATGTCAGAATATAATAAAGCTGTTATCTCATAACTGACAGACAGTAAAGTTCTTTGAAACAACAAGATTTACCCCTCACCTCTTACACACTCCAAAGTCCAAACTTCCCCTGTTTCTTTTCGCTTTCACGTTCACTGGAGTTTTTGCAACGAGCTTTAAAGGACAAGAAGTGTCAGATTGTCTTCCTGATTTGACAGATCAGGTTAATTCTTTATTAAAAGTGAAGGTTTAAGTTTCATCAGACAAAACATAAAAGTTAGTGAAATTGGAATGATAGGTTAATGAAACAGCATGATAAGAAAAATGAGCATAAGCTTTACATTGATTTCCATTTTAGTCAAGATGGCTTGCAAAAGAAAATGAAACTCAACTTTCATTCAAATTATTCCAATTTATTTGGGGCATGTAGTTTTCTTCTGTATTTGTTATACAGCTTTTTTTTTTTTTTCTTCTGTTTCTTACACATGGAACAAATCACTAAAGCTTCTCGAACCTCTAAAAGTGGCAATTGGTGCAGGTACCTGGGGAATTCTATTACAATTATTTACCAGACCTTGGTAAAAAATTCAAGGTTTCTTCATGGAATGTTGTACTGAAGATGTCTCACAGTGCTGGTAGCATTTTGAATTTAATTACTGAGTGCTATTTAATACTCAGGAGTGAATGTTACTTCTAAAATCTTTTGTATTATTCCCCACCCACTCTTCTGTCAGTACATCAGACCTGCTTGATTTTGTCATTGTTCTGCCTTCACAGTTTCCTGTCTTGAGCAGATGAGAATAGGTGAGACACAATGTTTTACCAAAAATTCAACTGTTCAAGAGCTAATGATTTTCTCATAACATCTGCAAATCCAGTTCATTGAAGTGGACAATATGTGTAAGATATACTGAAGATTATGTCCCTTGTGCATTTCTACTGATTTGCACAGGTCTGGCCAAAGAGGAAGGAATTCGTCCAGTAGATTGCTGGATCACGATGATTCACATGGAGTTCTTGAAGTGTTTTGTCCTCGGCCTTGATTGTTTTGTCTACACACGCACACACCTCCAGAGTTTTTATAGAAAAAAGTACAACTATCACCTTCCTTGTAACTCAGCTCCCAAGGCAGTGTTGGCTGCCTTTGCTGCCTAGTTGATATGCAGTCACAAGCACCCAAAACCACAAGCAGCCTATTTATTTATTTAAATAGGGTTTGTAGTTCTTTAGCCTTCCCAATATGCCAGAAGGAATTGATCATCTGAAATGTATAGTAGCCAATTTAACTGCAGTGTTACCAGACAAGCAGCACTTCTGGGTCTGCCTGTCAGGTCTTTGGAACCTGCTCACAGATCCCCACAAAAGCGAGAAAAATGTACAAATGAGTCTGCCTTTGCAGTAGGCACACAAGTTATTGTCTCCCACAAGTGGCACTAACACAGGAGTTAATTCTACCTCTGGCAGAGGGTTGAGGGTGAGCCCCTTAACTGTGTGTTACAGCTGTAAACGGTGGCTCCCAACAGAGAACTAAAGCCATCACCCCAGGCTTTGTGGCTCGTGAAGGTGTGAAATGCTAATTTCTACTTGGCTGATATCATTTGGGTAGCAGCAGACAGTTTTTCTCCTAGGTGAGAAATCTGAGATGTGCCTGCAGTTGTTCTTTCAGTGCAGCCTGTGTAATTACAAAGCACAACGTTCCATTTCCTGGGGCAAAAATTTTAACAAAGGAAGAAGGAATCCTTTATGGACAAATTTAGGTGAGACTACATGTCTTATTTATTCCTTGCTTGGCAGTAAGTTTCTGAGCAGGTTTGTTGACCATGGGGCCAGGACACTTTAATGTAGAAAAATGTTAAAACCATAAATCCCACTTTGCTGTGCCTTGTTGCAAGGGATGTTCTGTGGTTAGAGAAGGCACAGGGAGGAGCACTTAAAGCATTTGAGCAGATCAAGCAGCTCTCTTTTGAGGAAAGACTAAAGAAGGTGGAACTCTTCTGTGTGGAAAAGGAATAGCTGAGAGGGGATTTGGTCAAGATCTGCAAAACCATGAAGGGGATAGAGATGACAACTACACAGCAGCTTTTCACTAGAAGCTGTGATTCAAGAACAGGTGAGAGTAACTGCAGTGAGCACCAAAGCAGGTTGAAGAGATGAGAGGAAGATTTTAATGACAAGCAGCTGACCTTGATTTCCTTGATTACCCCCAAGAAGTTAAAAAGGCAGGCTGGGTGAGCAGCATTAGTTATGGAGTGAGTAGTTTGTGGATGTGTGTTCACTTTCAGCTCTGTTGGTTGTCTTTAACCCTGTTGCTGTACAAATGCAATAGCTGGGCATTGTGAGTGAGTAACAAGGGAGTGGGTTAGCAGAAGGGGTTATGCTGTTTCTTGAGGATGTCTTCTTTTCCCACTCTTAGGAGCTGTATAGTGGCCTGGAAGAACCTTGTTAATTCTCAGAGAGTCTCTTGTATTGAGAAACGTAGTCTAGGGAGCAGTAACACTCAATAAAGTTTTTTTTCTGAGTTTTTTACTGCTTTAAGCACAGTTCTGAATAGGGAAATGTAGCCAGAAAATTGAAAGACTTTTTAAGTGGCTTTCCTGCTAGTAAGTGGAGTTAATGTTTTTACACAAGTTGCTTCTGGAAACTTAGGCTGTGTTTATCCTGGAGCATTTTCAGGGTCTAGGCTGCTCCTGAAACGCAAGTAGGCAGGAATTGTTAGGTATGGTGTGGGTGCTTCTTAGTTGAATAAAGTTGTTTATGTCAACTGTTCTGGTGACTTTTTGTTCCCTTGGTTTTGTTCTGATGCTTAATGTTGGCTTAGTGAAGGAAGTTCAAAACCTGTGCCACTCCCTATTTCAGTCCTGTGTTTCAATCCTGTTTCTCCCCAATTGCTTAGTCACTTCTTGAATTGTGTGGTAACATATTCCTCAGTGTGCTTTTAAAAAGGAATAGAGAAATAGAAAGATTAAAGTTTCTGTTCATGCTTTGGTGAAAGTTGTTCTAAATTCAATTTCATAAAATTAGTCATTAAGTGTGTAAAAAACCCTGCATGTGAAAACAGTGTTCTCTTAGTTGCTGTTAAAGATGTTTGCACATGTAGTTTGCTATTTTACAGGTTTTTATCTCGGCAAATAACACCATGATGAGCTTTCCTTATCATCCTTCAAAGAGGCAGTAGGACTTCATCTCTTTAAATTTGAGGAAAACAACATGAAACAGGTGTTGATGATAGTCTTTTTTCAGCTTAAAATACCAAAAGGTGTTCTAAGTCTGTTACCTGGTGGGGGTTGCTTGTTCTAATTAGTTCGTTAGACAGGAAGTAGTAATTACAAAAGGCTACTGCAATAGCCTTATTTCACAAGGCAAACAAGTTGCTAAAATACTGTAGCTTGGATCTAGTACTAATCTTATACCTAGCCTTTGCAAGAGGCTTTTTCAGACTCCAGTGACATTATGTACACTTTTGAACAAGTTCGGAGTTCAAAACCTGGCTGCAGAGAGAGTGAGCCAATCCAACAAGATGCTTGGTTGTGTTCTGTTTTTACACTTCCCTGTGAGTGGCTTCAGGAAGCACTGCTTAGTTTTGCATCTGTGGTTCTAATATCAATTATCCATGATAATGAGCTATGGTTTGTGTATCTTTCCTGTGTAAGCAGAAAAGGTTAGTTGGTATATAATAAGTAAAATAATTATTAGTGCCTGGATACTCTACTGAAAGGTGTTGCTGTTTGACTGAAAGGAATAAAAAGAGCAGTAAAGCAAACAAGTGTATTGCTCCAGCAGTAGTGTATTGTGTTTGGCTCTTGAGCCATTTCTCATTGATAAAAGACCTCTTGCTGCACCTATTAAGAAAACACCAAATGCCAAAGCTCTGTGCATCTTGTTTGCTCTCCTTAGCCCATCTGGGCAGTAAGCAACAGAGTGGGAGGGCAGCACCTCAAAATGGCTTCAAGGAAATAGTTAGATGACCTGAGATCTGCTTGGTAATCCTGTAGTGACACAGGTGATAGGGGTGTGGCATGGTGTGTGCATGTTTGGTTTTCTGTTTCGTAAATTATTGTAAGACAGTCTTCATAGCATTGGCTGTAGCATGGTAAAAGCTTGACTAAAGATAGTTATGAAACTCTTTAAATGAAGTTCTGCATTTCCTTTGTGTCTTATGCAATTGGCTCCTTTTCTCTTTGTTTTCTTTTTTCTCTTTCCTCCTCCTGTTGTCAAGCCCTACTGGCCTTGGTATTTTGGATCCTTTTTAGTCAATGGTGACACTGAGCAGCAGTCTGAAAATACTTGTTTAACAGTATTAAATGTCTGCTGAAAAGACATCATGTCCTTCCTTCATTGTATGTGTTCTGTCTCCTCAGGTAGTGCTAAGTTCTACTTGGTAAACTAATTATGACCCTAACCTGTTCTACCAGTTTGTTTGTCAGAAATCTTTTCTGATTTTAAGATGAATTTGATGGGTCTGTGAAAGCCATTGTAGGGCTGGGATCTATGTGATTAATAGTCCCAACCCAGGAGGTCCCTTTCAGTCCTGAATTGCTGATCAGATATTTAGGAGAAGTGGGAGATTAAGAACTGGAACAGGGCTCTCCAGCCTTCTTTTTGGGATGTTTGGGAGCAGGGTAGAGGTCCTGAGTTTAAGCTCCAGTGCCAGGTGACTGATATAAATACACTTGGCTATAAAGCTGGGAGGGGTCAGGGACAGTGACTTCCACCAGTGGCTAAGAAGCAGAACAACCCAAGTCTGGTGAATGCAATCTGCTATGGGGATCAAGTATGGCCCCTGATGTGAGTCCAGAGAGAGGGGAGAGAATATGGCATTGCAGCTGCCACAAGCATGTCTCAGCTCAGCAGTGCTTTGGGAAGCCAGGAACTTGGGATATGGAACTTATGGCACAGCTGTGGGCCCTCAGCAGCAGTGCTGGTTCATCTTGTTGTAGCTCTGCTGTTGGGGGTGATGGGGAAGCATGCCAAAGTCACTGTATGTACCTACCACAAGCCAAGAAGTTGTTTCCCGATGTCACCACCACATCCTCATGCCAGATCTTCCAAAGAAGTTCCTCACCTCTGTGTCTGTGTTTCATTTTGCAAGCGTTATGATACTGACACTGGCATACTGAAACCACTGCATCTGATATCAGAGGACCTTTTTGTGCTTCAAGTGGAGAAGCAGGCTTCCCAGGAACTTCTGTTTTTCTATTTGATCTTTACAGTAATAGAGTTTGATCTTTGTGTTCCTGTCTGCCTTAGAAATTGTTTTCCCTCCTCTGTGCTTTTTAAGTAGCCCTAGTAATAAAAGTGTTCTGACAAGCTGTTTTCTAAATGCTGCAGAAGCCTTTTTTACTTAGGTGTCCCTTCTGCTCAGCTCTAAGAAATGTATCCCTTCTGTGCAATTTCACCATCAAAGTCTAAGAAACCACAGCCTTTTGCAGCTGAAGTTGTCTTGTTTTCATAGCTACACCTTTTAGAGTACCTAAATACCTGGGTCATTTTACATTGTCCCTTTTGTGGCCTTACCATTTCTTACTGGTTTATCTGTTTTTAGGGAGTATGTCCAGTGCCATTTCCTACAATGTCGAGTTTTTCCTTTTTGTTGGTTTCAATTATTTCATGCTGTCCTTGTGCTTAAGGCAAACAGAGAGCTTGGAGACCTGAAGTGCAGAATGAATCATTTAGGGCAGGCGATCGGCTTTGGAAGAGAGAACAAATTGAAAGTCATTTTCTCTCCAAACTGCTCTTGTTAATTTAGTTCCCAGTGTAGCCTTTCTTCTTCCCTTTTATTTAGAAGATGGGCTAAATATC
This sequence comes from Geospiza fortis, assembly GCF_000277835.1. NCBI lineage: Eukaryota > Metazoa > Chordata > Aves > Passeriformes > Thraupidae > Geospiza > Geospiza fortis. Next base: position 324,186 of record NW_005054556.1, on the reverse strand, counting down.
AAGAGAAGGATGGGAAAGGCACTTCTAACAATGTCAGGAACCCATTTCTATTCCTCCCAAAACTAGGGAAAATAATAGCCTTAACAAATTAGAGCTCCAACAAGCTGAAAAGAAATTTTAATTATATATGTAGATATTAGCAATCTATTGGTGTGCCATGTCATACCCCTGATGACATACTAGTTTCTTTCAAGTCAAAGGTCTCAAATGAGTCATCATATGTATATTTGTCCAAGTTCTTTGTGAGTTTATGTATTGACTTTTGAACCTTTAGCACATTTTTAACAATTTTGACGTATTTCTGAATAATGTAATGTTAAAGGCTGCATTCTAATAACAGTATTAAATAGAACAAGGGAAATATCTTTAAGCAAGTAGCAAGTTTGTACAGAATATCAGCAACATTAATTATGCCGACTCTAGGAAGTCAGTTTTAAACAACTGCAGAAAAAAGAAACTAATATTTTTTATCATTGAAAATCTGTTCTCTCCTTTTCAAATAAACCTTTTGTCTGCTTTAATTTTCTAGCAATATTTTCTTTTCTCTTGGCAGGGAAATTTGCTTTCTGTTAATCCACTGTTTATTTTCGTTGCTTTGTTTTCTCATTATTACCTTCTCATATAGCTGTGTGAAAATGGAGCTAACTACCTTGTGTCTTGTATCTGTGGGTATCTATGTAACCCCATCTGTGCTTATGATGTGCCAGGTACACCAAAATTGGCTAGGAAAAATGTAATTGTGGACAGATGTGTTGGCCCAGCTCCTCATGTGGGGCAGAGCAGACACTGTGTCCCAGTACAGAGCTCTTCCATCTCCCGGCAGCCTGGGGCTGATACCATCACATAACGATGTGTTTCCTGTGTTTGTCTCCTTGTATCAGTGATCTTGATGTGTCTCCTCTGTTTGTCTCCTGTATCGATGATCTTCCTCAGCAGGACCTCGTCCTTTACTCAGCCCTCAGTGATTTAATTGAAGCTATTGTCTCTTGCTGAGTACATCCATGTTAAAGCCCTCCTAGGAATGTTGAATAATGCATTGAAGGGTATGCTAAGGCAATCTGGATCCTATTTCATATCGAGAGTGTGTTAAACATATGCAAGAGTGTGGCAATTGGAGCTGTGAACTATTGCACTTCCCTTTGTCCCATTATCCTATTAGTCTAACTGTAGCGACTGAACTGCAGCTAATCCAAGTGTATGTTTAGGGAAGTAAAAATCTGCCATTTCACGATTAACCTGTCCCCTTACACTCTTGTTTTACCAGCAGTTTTGAAGGTTGGTTCTTTTATTGATAAGGCATGGTAAATCTTGATCAGTTTGCAGTTAATGTAATTTTCTCCTTCTGTTGTGGTTGAGGGGGAGTTTAGATATTTTTCTACATGTGATTGTTAACCAAGACTTAGATTTTTGATTTTGTGTGCTGTGAATGGAGCGATGCCTAAAATCCATTACAGAACTGTCATATGTGGAGTTGAATATTTGGGAGCCTTAATTCATGTTCCTTCTGTAGAAGTCTGCTGCTTCATGTTGCCCTTGTAGAAGTTTGGGAGCACGGTTTTGGAGATGGTTACTGGCTACAGTTACTGCAGATACAGGTATCTTTGAGCATGGGAATCCTAAAATAATCCAGGTTGGAAGCTACATCTGGAGGTCTAATCCCACCCCA